>NC_045455.1:93171242-93201833 GCF_002776525.5 Piliocolobus tephrosceles
GATCCGCCCGTCTCGGCCTCCCAAAGTGCTGGGATTACAAGCTTGAGCCACTGCGCCTGGCCTATATATATATATTTATAAATAATAAGAATATATTATAAATATATAATACACATATTATATATAATATAAATGTAACATATATTATAAATACGTATCTATATATCCTATTCTGTCCCTCTAGAGAACCCTGATGATACAGTAGCTCTGGAGGCATTTATAAAGTAGTTTTGGAAAATAGCAGCCTTACGATCCAATATGCCCAGTGTTCCCTAGATGTAACTAGTATTAAGTGCAAAAAATTTTTTTTGTTTTTTTCTTTATCGGTGAAACTATTTAAATGTCTGAACATCAACATTAACTAGCACTGATATAATTATTATATTTAAATATCTCTATGTTGTAATGTTTAGAAAAATTACTCTTTAAGGGGGACAAGTTGGAACTTCATTCCTTCATTCACTCAGGCCTTCAATCCGTTAAAAGCATGCTTGATGGCCCAGTGCAGTAGAAATGACATTGAGAAAATAAGGAAATTATAATCTACTGGTAAATAAGACATAATCCCACATAAATATAATCCTACACAGGTGTAATACAGTTTGTAAGAAGATACAAAGTTGTGTAGAAATCAGAAGGTGTGGAGTCATTTTCAGAGTTTCAGGAGGGTGAATGCAGCTTCTGTGAATTGCTCCTTTAAGCCCTAGAAGATAGGATTGCAACAGATGAACCGGGTCAAGGAGAAAGGGCGGTTCAGCAGGGACCCCACGATGTTCAAGTGCCTCGGACAGTCCAGTTGGCTGGAGTTTGGGGCTAGAAAGGTAATTTGGGCCAAGTCATGAACTCTATGAGTGGGTCTCTGACGGAGAGGCGGCTTCACTCAGTGGGCAACCAAGAGAAGCCAGTGAAGATTTTTGACCAGAGGACTCTCATGATCAAAGCCAAGCTCAGGGTGACCAGGCAGGGAGTTGTGTGCAGGAAAAAGGGAAGGGCAAGGCCAGGAGACAGACAGATGGTAAAGAAAACATTGCTATTTTCTTTAGTGATACAGAGAAGTATCTCTACAGAGCTGAGAGAGGTGTGGAGAGAGATGGAGGGAAGGAGGAGCTGGGTGGCAACATCAGTGAAGCCGCTGCAGCACCAACGAAGGCAGCATCAATGAATCAGTTTCCAGGATTTAGCAACTCAGCAACAGGGAGAGGCACAGCAGAGGAAGGAGACGTACGAGCCTGGAGTCACAAAGTGACAGATGGTGTCATGAGAAGGAGCTGACTCAGCGCAGAGACTGTGAATTCTGCTACTGATGCTGTGTGGAGGGGAATGAAGGAGCTGCTGCAGGCTGCATGGCATGGAGTGGAGTGGAGACAAAATAGAGGTGGATGGGGAGCCCAGGGCACTCGGAGAGTTCTCAGTGTGGATGTGAAGTCATGGGGTCTCAGACAGGGCCAAGGTGGGGAGGGAAATGGAAGCCATAGGAAGTTTGTGAGTCACCGTTCATGCAGCCCTCATCCTCTACCTAGCCTTGAATGGGACCAACTTGGCTGGAACCACTGTCTTTTACTGTCACAGTCCCCTGGCTTGTCATGGCTCTGGACACGTGGCCAGCTTTGTGTAAGGACACTTGCAGGTGTCTCGTTCTATTCCTTGCTCCTCTCTCTAGTAGAAGCAGCTAGCTAGCTACCTACAGTTCACAGAAAACAGAGCTCTGTTTATCCCTCCAAGTTCCCTGATTTCAACCAGTGTATTATATTAATAGCATAAATATAAAACAGGAGAAAAGTTATAAAAATCCTCCAGGCCAATGATCTGCATAGAACCTCATGGTCATTGTCCCCATTCAGTTTACCTTTCTATAAATGTTAGAAACTTAGTCCTTTCAGGGTAAAGTTCTCGGGATTTCTAACCTATGTCAAAGATTACCTTAGCAATTATATGTTTATAGGAGAATATTTTCTGTACAGATGGCTTTCTGAAATACAGTTAAAATTATAAGAACGTGGCCGTGCTAGAACACGACTTCTTTTTTTTTCTTGAAACGGAGTCTCGCTCTGTCTCCCAGGCTGGAGTGCAGTGGTGCAATCTCGGCTCACTGCAAGCTCCGCCCCTGGGTTCACACCATTCTCCTGCCTCAGCCTCCCGAGTAGCTGGGACTACAGGCACCCGCCACCACGCCTGGCTAATTTTTTGTATTTTTAGTAGAGACGGGGTTTCACCGTGTTAGCCAGGATGGTCTCCATCTCCTGACCTTGTGATCCACCCACCTCGGCCTCCCAAAGTGCTGGGATTACAGGCGTGAGCCACCGCGCCCGGCCAATCTCTTGGCATTCTTAACCAGAACTTGACCGTGACTCCGATTAACCCAGTAATGGCAGTTCCAGCTGCTAACGCCAGCAGCGTATCTCCTTGACATCACTGCAACAGTCTTCTCCCATGAAAAAAAAAAAAAAAAAGCACAATGGAAAAAGAATGTAGAAGTAGTGGGGGGAGAGTATCTCTCCCTCCCTCCCCTCTGGGGAAACATGAGTTCTCCCACACAGCAGCGGAAAAGTCCACCTAGTGAGTAACAAGCGCCACCCTGTAAGGGGAATTGCGGGAGGGGCCTGGGAGGGAGACTGCTCTGCATCCCAGGCAGGACTTCTCATGGACAAGGCAGATATAAGCAAGGTGGGCAAAACACAAGGCACGTGAACAACAGGTCATTTAGCAACAAGATGGGAAGCTCTCTGTCAGCCACTTGACTCAAATATTTTCTAAGGAAACAACAGAACTTATTAGCAGAGGGACTGATACGGTTTGTCTGTGTCCCCACCCAAGTCTCAACTTGAATTATATCTCCCAGAATTCCCAGGTGTTTTGGGAGGCACCTGGGGGGAGGTAATTGAATCATAAGGGCCAGTCTTTCCCGTCCTCCTCTAGTGATAGTGAATAAGTCTCACGAGATCTGATGGGTTTATCAGGGGTTTCCGCTTTTGCTTCTTCCTCACTGATGTCTTGCAGCTTGGCAGCAAGCACTAAGAAGTGCTTTTCACCCCATGCCATGATTCTCAGGCCTCCCCAGCCACGTGGAACTGTAAGTCCAATTAAATCTCTTTTTCTTCCCAGTCTCAGGTATGTCTTTATCAGCAGCGTGAAAACAGACTAATATAGGGGCCCACCAACGGAAGAGTCTAGGTTCCACTGTAGAGAAATGGAAAATAGAGCACCGTTTAGCCAACTCTAGTCTTAGGGGTGCTAAATAGTTTTGCAAATGCAGCTGCACAAAAGCTGATCATCAACTGCTACTTCAAATCAGAAACCAGAGTCACCGTGGAGAGATGAAACAAATTCATTTTCCTAAAACCAATAAGCCATGAGACAGATTGGGTATTCTCATTTAAAATTTAGAGTGTGTCTCTAGTTGCTTTTTTGGGCCAATGGGAAGAAAGTAACAAATGGTTTTGTTAATTGTTATGATTATTTTTATTCTCTTTAGAAAATACAGAAGTACCAGCTGGGCACGCTGGCTAACACCTATAATCCTAGAACTTTGGGAGGCCAAGGCGGGCAGATCAAGTCAGGAGATCAAGACCATCCTGGCCAACATGTCAAAACCCCATCTCTACTAAAAATACAAAAATTAGCTGGGTGTGGTGACACGAGCCTGTAGTCCCAGCTACTCAGGAGGCTGAAGCAGGATAATCACTTGAACCTGGGAGGTGGAGGTTTCAGTGAGCCGAGATTGTGCCACTGCAATCCAGCCTAGCAACAGAGCAAGACTGTCTCAAAAAAAAAAAAAAGAGAGAGAAAGAAAAAGAAACTATAGAAGGACCAACAAGTTAAAATAACTCTTTTTGAATCACAAAAATTCATTAAGTCAGACTCCACTGGTACAAAGTTATAATCATTTTAAAATAAAAAAAACCAAAGTTATTCTTCTACTAATAGAGTAAGTAAGATTGCAGGAGAATGTTAACGCATCTCAGAGGGAGAAGGTAAAACATTCTTAAGTACTACACCAGATAGGTAAGTACCAAGTTATTGATTACATACCTAATAAGCTGATCACTGATTTTTTGTCATTCAACAAACTATTCATCTTGAGATGGATTGGGCCAGGGTTGTGGGAAGCACTCAACAGTCCCTCTATTTTTATTTTCTTTTTAAAAAGATCATGCAGCCGTGATTTAAGGCACAAGATATCCCCCAGCGGGCAAACATATGTGGTGCCTGCCCTCAGGGGTCTTGAAATGTAATGACACATTTGACTATGAAAACAGTGTTTTTTAAATCCTACAATTTATAAAAATTAGATATTATCAGTCCAGTTTTAAATACTCTAGCATTCAGGATTTTCCCTAATTTGGGCATAACCCTCTCTTCAATTAATCTTATCTAACTCTGATAGTATCGTATATCTGACAGAAGAGACTGAGACTCTGGGATGAAATTCTATGACTTTAAAGCTATGGAAGCTACATTCCAGGAAAATGAAACAACTTGTCCAAGATCAAATAGCAAGTTGCTAGCAAAACTGGAACAGAAACTCAGATCTCCTAATGAGCTGAGAAGTCTTCTTTCTGCATACTCTGCTTTGTCTGTCCTCTATTAGAAAATTACACTGTGAGAAAATACATAACAATACAAATTGCAAAGAAAAACCGAGTATCCAGAATATATAAATATCTCCCATGAGCAAATAAGAAAAAATCAAGAGAGAAAATGAAGACAGGAAAAGGACATCAGCAGGCAATGCACAGAAAAGAAAATCTAAAATTCCCAAAAAACATATAAAAAGAGGATCCACCCAACTAGTAATCAGGAAAATAAAAAATAAGTTGAAATGCAATTTCTGAAGTCTAGAAATGCCAAATGAGGGCCAGAACATGGAGTGGTAAGAACTCCACATCCTGTTTATAGGTTCATAGGAGAATTGATTGGTACCATCACATCAGGGAGCCATTTGGCAAGATCTCATAAAGCTAAAGACACCATTGCCCAAGACCCAATAACTCCACCTCTAGGTACATACCCTAAAGAAGTTCCAAACACAGGTGCACAAGGAGATATGGGTAAGAATGTTCTTTGTAACACTTTAATAGGGAAAATGTTGGAAACAAATATACCTTGATATATTTGAAAATCAACTGGGAATAAATATATTCTGGCATATTTATACAGTGGCATAATAAAGAACATTTAAAGTGAATTAACGACATCTATGTGTATTTACATGGCTGGGTCTCCAAAACATGAGAGGGAGAAATAGTGTGAAAATACAGAAACTGTACAGTAGCATACTGTTTTTGTCATTTTTAAATACCCAAACCAATACCATATGTTATTTTAATTTTATACATAACTCTACAGTAGAGATGAAAGAAGAATGTGGTATTAGTTTTGTAGTGAAGGTATTAAAACGCTGAAGTACATACTACATACCTACTTCAAGATATGGATTGCCTCTTGGTGGGAAGGATGAGAAATTAAATGGCTCAGTGTCGGATAGAGAAGGACTGTGGCGAGACTTCAACTGTCCCTCTATTTTTATTTTCTTTAAAAGATATATGCCAAAATGTTATATTTCTGCCTTGTATGCTTCTACATGCTTTAAAGATCTTATAATCAAATTTAATTGAAAAAATATTCTTGTTTTGATTAATATAATTTATCTTATATTCATTAAAAACCTAGTATGCCATCCAGAATGTGAATCTAAGCAATACGAGGATGATTGTGGAGGAAAAAAAGATTAAATTTTTTTTAAAGTTTGTAAGCACTTTTACAGAGTAACCTGAAAGACTCTTGAACTGCTTTGCTTCTTAGTGATTTTCTTTTCAACAGAGGATTTTTCTAGATTCATATTAGGTGTACCTAAAATCTCCCAAATTGTTCTTTGATTCCTGATAGATAGATAGATAGACATAGATAGAGATATAGATATAGATATGGTAGATGATAGATATAGATGATAGATTGATAGGATAGATATAATAGATATGATAAGATAAATATGATAGATATGATTAATAGATGATTGATAGACAGAATAATCTAGTCCATAAAGTTCTCTCTGATGTGTGGCTTTCTCTCCTAAAAATTTATAAGATTTTGGATTTCGGGGATAAACCATGGGATATGAAAGAGATTGGAGGGAAAAGGAGAAAGCCAGGAATTGTCCCTAAGACTTTGATCAAGTTTTCCCTAAGTTTGCCTTCATTCACAACTTCCTTTCAATGTCACCCTCAACATACTAAATTGTAATACCATAATTAAGTGGAAAGGGGGCCAGAATGACTTTTGAGGTTTTCTTTTCAAACCCTGAGACTTCGAATCTACACACTCAGGCATCCTTCTCAAACTCAGGATAGTCTGATGCAAAGGGGCTGCCGCTGCAGGGACAATCACCATTACACAGAATACAGATGGAATCTTCTGTGACTTGACTGGAATTGTCTTTGGCAGCTATTCATCAACAACTGATTAAACCACCTGAATAAAGCTCATTTGTTCACAAGCGTGTACTGGACACTGCTGCTCCCTGGAGCTGACCCTTAACAGGAGAGAGAACCAGTGAGTGAACAGACCCAAGGCAAGCGCGGTGCCCCAGCTTGTACGCCTTGTTCTGGGCTCTCTCCCTTGTCCTCTCTCTGCCCCAGATGTCTGACCTCTCCCACTTACACAGCCACATTCGGCTCTCTCCAGCCCCAGAGTGCCCAAACCACCACTGCTCTCTGGCCTGCTCTCACCTGAAAGCTGCTTTGGTCACAGACAGTCAACCGTCTCACCCTCAGAAAGCTGGCCCTGGCTCCCCCGTGACCATCTCTTTCCACACCCTGCCTCTGTCCCCATATTCCTGCATTCAGCGCCCACCTTTCCTAACAGTTATGCCTCTGCTTTGCTTAGCTCTCCAACCCCAGGGCCCAACCTGCCAAGTCCTGTGCCCAGCACACGGCAAATGTTCCATTCACATCTCCTTGATGAAGTCTCTTACACTATCTCAAGGCAGGCTCTCCCAAGTGCCAACAAGTGGTCCAAATCAGCAAAGGAGATGGAAAGGCAAGATGGGTTCAGCTGAGAAGCCGTGGAAAAGGATTCATTAAGCTCTTTGTGATTGGACAGAGTTAAAACAGCTCTGAAGGTGACTTGCTTGAAGAGAGAAAGACTCAGAGTCTTCTTCACTGGAAGAATAAGTACAGCAACAAGAGCTCTGATATTTAGGACGTGATGGCAGGACTCCTTCTTGGAAAATTCAATAGGCAAAGCAAGGTCAAGTCCGCTCCACCACATTTCTCCCCTTCAGGGCGTAAAGGTCCTCCAAACTATGAGGTCAAAAAAGTTAGTCACAGTCTAATAGACTGTGTGAGCGAGGCTGCCAAATAAACAAAAGATGTGATCACTTTCCAGGAACCACTCTTTTGGCTGCCTCCTGCTGTTGCTTATTGGAACCAGCATAAAGGCCCAGGTTTGAGTTAGGCTTTGAAAAGTAATCTGAGTAGTGAAAAGAGCACCTTTCATAATCTGAGTCGTGAAAAGAGCTCCTTCCAAATTATTTTCTTTTCTCATACAATTCAACAACACTGTCTACTCTGGAAAAAAAAAATAGACAAGGTTAACCTTCAGAACCCAACTTACCCATCTACAAACATATTAAAACTCAAACTTTTTGAGGTTAATAAAAGATGATCATCCTGAAGCATCCTTTTCAGCACAGGGTGTAGCACGTATCATCACGGAACATGAAAGCAGCAGTTGGTACCCCTCTAACCTCATCTTTTCTCCTGTCACCAGACCAGTCCCAAGTGATTCTTAACACAGATGGAGATAAAAATTTTGACTAGATTTTTTTCCTGAGTTTTTAAACCCCATCTATCAAATCCCCTTTTGGTTAAGAAGGGGCTGTAATATTAACCAGCGAATGTTCTAGCTTTCATCATAGTGAGGAAAGACATTACTTGTTGCCTAAACAGCCACATACCAAGTGGGTGAATTCACCTCGACTCTTAGAGGCAACACTTGGAGAAATTTCCATCACTGAACACAGATCACACGTGGAATATTATTCCTGCCAGACTCTAACAACACAGCATGGTCACCACTCGGGCACCAGAAGGACAACTGGACCAGCTTCCTCTGACAATTAGGATGCTTGAAAAGTTCTGTGAACTTAGGATATCATCTGTGCACTAACAGAAACTGACTACAAAGTAATAGATTATCCTCGTAAGTACTTATCACTAAGTGTCAAAATTTGCACAAAGTTGGGTCCTTTACTTAAATTCTTATTTTATTTACTTGTATTATTTTACTTATTCTATTGTTCCTTATTTTGTTACTATTCGTTCTTGTGCTACTTATTTTGTTGTCACTGCAAGGGACCTCATGTAAACTCATCTCCAATCATCTGGACTCAGCTCCATCACAAACAAGCACTGATAGGTTTTGTGCTGCCACGTGGTACCTCGGGATTCAAAGCCAGGCATCCTGATGCTCTTCGTGCTTTGACCAATGCCAGTGCTCATGCAATAAAGGACTTTTTTCTTTAATTAAAAAGAGGATTGGTCTTTTTAGGCTTTTAATTTACTCATCTTCAGTTCCCATTCCAGTCATCAGCCTTGGAGGAGAAAGCAAGGCCATCTTTAGATCTTGCAAATCTGATAAACTGTAAATTGATCCAACCCAAGCATTTTCCAACCCTGGACAATGTTGCTCGACATCAGGTGGAGAAATGATAGTCACTGTGGATCTTAGTTAAATGATCTTTATCTCTTCGGCTTCAGTTTCCTTGCCTGTAAAATCAAGATAATAAGCCTTCTTAAAGAACTTCTTTAAGTGTTCTACAAAATAACATCTTTAAAAGCACAGTGCCTGGCACACATAAGATACTCAATACTTTACCCCTCACTCCCTTACCCCCTAGCTTCTCAACAGAACCCTTGCCTAGGAGTCACGAAGAGTCCAGGAAATTCCCAACAAACCTCACAACCTAAATGCAAGTCAAATGAGTGTTTTTGCACATAAAGCCACATTTATCCTGACTCAACTATTGCCAAGTGCTGTGATCATTTCATCAAAGACCTTCCTTCGAGAAGAATTGCTTCACGAACAAGGCAAATTACAATGCCAAGAATAGCAAATGCAGGATATTTTAAAATCCTGGCAGTGTTTCCCACTCAAGACCTTTACATAGTTCGAAAGTTCTGCTCACATGTGCTGACTGTAAATCCCCCTTATCAATCCATTAGTATAGGTGATGATGAGTGAGCAATGTTAACCGGGAAGTCACGTTATTTGAACACTAGTAAAAGTTCATTTCCTCAATAAATTCTGTATTTGAGATCTGTAATAACTTGGTCTTATTTTCTCTAAATTATTCCAAATAAAAGTTTATATTAGATAGCTCAGGCTTCAAGTGAACCAAGAGACCAAAAGTCACTCTCTCACCTGAGAACAACGGCACTGCTGGTATCCTGTCTCTCACCAGATGTAGGCTAACCCTAACATGCCCCTCCATGGTTCACCTGAATGCAAATTTGTATGTCACCTTCCCCAATCCTTGACCTACTTGTGCAACCTGATTATTGCCTTAAACGGTTTATTCATGATGTGTTTTGCCATGCATTTTTCTCTTAGGCAAAACCCTCTGTGATTTATGGGAAGCTGAAATCATGTGTTTTTGATTAGTTTATACTTTAAAGCACCAAAGTGTTACTTTGTAGAGCTAATTCAATGTCCAAAGAGTTTTTCAAAGACTTTTTTCTTAGGACTAGAGTTTAACATTTTGCCCAGGGAAATCAATCCCCAGACCCAAAGGACTAAGTTTGGCTTAAGATCGCAAATATCTGAGTTTGCAGGAGGCATTCAATTCACAAACTCAATGTCACTTCCACCAGAAGAATCCCAGCAATCTGGTCAGTGTGCCTTGTGAGGAAGTCTGCCGTGACCTTTGGGGTGGGCCACAAAAAGCTTAAATTCATTCCTTTGGGAAGTCTGGGTTTTAGAAGTCATTTTGCTCACAAGACCAATAATCCCGAGTTCATTTTTCCATTAAAATACAGCATTTTTTGAGCACTTCCAGGCAATGTATGAAAAGATGTGCTTGAAGAGATGCCTACTCTGCTTTGAAATTTTAAACTGACTACAAAATGTTTTCACTTAAGAGTGTTCTCGGGAGACGTTGGTAAAAGGGTACAAAGTTTCAGTTGTGTAGGATGGATAAATTATTTTTTAAAAAAGAATGTTCTGAGATCCCTAACTCAAAATTGGAGTATCCTGAATCCAGGGACAATTTTTAGGCAAGCTGTCTTCCTCAGAGCTGTCCAACAGTGTCTGCATGCCTGCATGGCCCTTGCTCTCTATGGCCTCCCTCTCTTGTTGAACTCTGGTTGTCACTCACTCCCCACCCTGACCCCACCTCCATCAACACAACCGACTCTCACTGAGTCTGACAGAGGTCATCACCAGGCACAGGGGACCATCCTGCACCAGGGAACCTAATTGTTGGCGAACGTGGCACTTCCTCCTTAATCCACAGTGAATATTGCTTGTATCTCCCACATAAACTGATAGCCTATCATACATTTGGACATAACTGATTTTGAAACACAGAGAGATTCATTTCACATACAGGCGTACCTCAGAGATATTGCAAGTTCAGTTCCAGACCACTGCAATACAGTGAATATCTCAATGAAGTCAGTCACATGCAGTTTTTGGTTTCCTAGTGCATATAAAAGTTACATTTACACTATACTATAGTAAACTAAGTATGTATGCAACAGCATTATGTCTTTAAAAAATCAATGTACATACCTTAATTTAAAAATACTTTATTACTAAAAAATGCTAACAGTTCTCTGAGCCTTCAGTGAGTCATAATCTTTTTGCTGGTAGAGGGCCTTGACTCAATGTTGATAGCTGCTGGCTGATCAGTGTGGTAATAGCTAAAGGTTTGGGTGACTGTGGCGACTTGTTAAAATAAGACAGTGACATTTGATGCTTCATTTGACTCTTCCTTTCATCAAAGATTTCTCTGTAGCATGTGATGCTGTTTGACAGCATTTTACCCACAGTCGAACTTCTTTCAAAATTGGAGTCAATCCTCTCAAACCTTGTCACTGCTTTATCAGCAGGCATAAACACATTAATCTCCTTGTACATCATCAGACCCCTTCGCAGGCCAGGTGCATTGTCAATGAGGCATAATATTTTAAAAGGAATATTCTGTTTTTCTGAGACATAGGTCTCAACATCAGGCTTAAAACCTTCAGTAAACCATGCTGTAAACAGATGTGCTGTCATCCAGGCTTTGTTGTTCCATTTCTAGAACACAAAGTTGATTTAGCATAATTTTTCAGGGCCCTTGGATTTTCAAGGTCAATGAACATTGACCTCAACTTCATGTCACCAGTTTCATTAGCACTTAACAAGATAGCCTGTCCTTTGAAGCTCTGAAGCGGGCATTGACTTCTCCTCTCCAGCTATGAAAATCCTAGATGGCATCTTCCTCCAAGAGAAGGCTGTTTCATCTACATTGAACATCCATTGTTTAGTGAAGCCACCTTCATCCATGATTTTAGCTAGATCTTCTAGAGAACTTGCTGTAGCTTCTACATCAGCACTCTCTACTCCACTTTGCACTTAGTTTACGGAGACAGCTTCTTTCCTTAAACCTTATAAATTCACCTCTGCTAGCTTCAGACTTTTCTTCTGCAGCTTCCTCACTGCTCTCAGCCTTCAAAGAATTGAAGAGAGTTAGAGCCTTGCTCTGGATTGGGTTTTGCCTTAAGGCTATGTTATTGACTGGTTCGATCTTCTGTCCAGGCCGCTGAAACATTCTACATGTCAGCAATAAACCTCTTTCACTTTCTTATCATTCACATGTTCACTGGAGTAGCACTTTTTTCTTCAAGAACTCTTCATTTGCATGTGCAACTTGGCTGTCTGTTTGGCACAGGAGACCAAGCTTTGGACCTGTCTTGGCTTTCAACATGCCTTCCTCACTAAGCTTAATCATTCCTAGCTTTTCATTTATTTAAAGTGAGAGATGTACGACCCTTTCACTTGAACACTTAGGCCCATTGTAGGGCAATTAATTGGCCTCATTTCAATATTACTGTGTCTCAGGTAATACGGAGGCCTGAAGAGAGAGAGAGATTGGGTAACGGCCTGCCAGTGGAGGAGTCGGAACACACATGTTGGTCAGTTAAATTCACCATTGAATATGGCATGCAGTTCGTGGCACCTCAAAACAATTACAATAGTAACATCAAAGATCACTGATCACAGATCACCGCAACAGATACAATAATGAAAAAGTTTCCAATATTGTAAGAATTACCAAAATGTGACACAGAGACACAAAATGAGCCTATGCTATTAGAAAAATGGCCCCGATATACCCAGGAGGCTGAGACAGGAGAATGGCGTGAACCCGGAAGGCGTAGCTTGTAGTGAGCTGAGATTGCGCCACTGCACTCCAGCCTGGGCGACAAAGCGAGACTCCATCTCAAAAAAAAAAAAAAGAAAGAAAGAAAAAGAAAAATGGCCTCCATAGGCCAGGAGCAGTGGCTCATGCCTGTAATCCCAGCACTTTGGGAGGCTGAGGCGGGCAGATCTTGGAGACCAACACCATCCCTGGCTAACACAGTGAAACCCCGTCTCTACCAAAAATACAAAAAAAAAGTAGCCAGACGTGGTGGCGGGCACCTGTAGTCCCAGCTACAGGCTGAGGCAGGAGAATGGCGTAAAAAAAAAAAAAAAGAAAAGAAAAGAAAAATGGCCCTGACAGACTTGACCAACACAGAACTGCCACAAACCTTCCATTTGTTAAAAAAACAAAAAAAAACTCAGTATCTGTTAGGCACAATGAAACAAGGTGTGCATGTACATAATTTGTGGCGTGTTACAAGATGCACCTTATAATTGAGTTGATTATCTCTTTTTTTTTTTTTTTTTTTTTGAGATGGAGTCTCACTCTGTCACCCAGGCTGGAGTGCAGTGGTGCGATCTGGGCTCACTGCAACCTCTGCCTCCCAGGTTCAAGCAATTCTCCTGCCTCAGCCTACCAAGTAGCTGAGATTACAGGCACACACCACCACGCTTGGCCAATTTTTTGTATTTTTAGTAGAGATGGGGTTTCACAACGTTGGCCAGGCTGGTCTCGAACTTTTGACCTCAAGTGATCAAGGCCTGCCTTGGCCTTCCAAAGTGCTAGGATTACAGGCATGACCCACTGCACCCGACCTGATTATCTCTTTTTCAAAAACAATTATCTAAAACAAAACTACTACTACTACTGCATTACCTATTGATGGCAATTGTTATAAAGTCATTTGGGGTTTTTTTTTACAGACATATCAGAATTCATGGAGTAACCTTCGGAAAAGCAATAGGTAACACCAAAGGCAGCCCAAAAAAAGCGAAGACACAGGAAAGTTGCCTTGAATGAGGCAGGAGACTAAAGAGGAAACAAGGAACAGCCCCATCCAAGTATGTTCCACCAGCCCAGCAGTCAAAGGGCAGAGCCAGAGTTGGTTATGTGAAGAATCTCACACGGTGTCAGCTTACCATTCAATAACACTTTTAGAACTGCACCAGGATACCAAGTTCAGCCAGCATTATCATCCAGCTAGTTCAACTTATTTATACTCTGTCTTTTCATAACAGCAGCCATATCTAATTTTATATGGTAATAATCTCAGTGGAGAGAGTTGATGAAGGTCACCACGGTGACCACGCATTTTTGTCTCCATGGTGACACAGCTGAGAAAGATCCTTAAATTTAATTTTTTTGGAAGTTCCGAAAGCTTTCTTCTCCTCAGACTAATTCATATAATGGGACTAAAACAATTTTACCTTTCTATTACCTTTTATTCTTATGAAAGCAAAAGAAAAAGGAAAAGAAATAGGCAAAAATTCTTTAAAGCAGATACAATGTGGATTAATTTTTTCTTGAGTGACAAATAGTCCTTGATCATTAATAATAATGGTGTGCAATAATTATAAATATAAAACACCCACTCTTTTATATTTGTTGCCTTATTCAATCTGCATAATACACATTATTTGTCATGTTTTATGATAAGAAAACTGAGACGTTGAGTGATGGATTAGTTTGAGGCCACGTAGCTAGTAAAGGGTGGAGCTGGGCTTCAGAGACAAGCCTATCTAACGCCACAACTCCTACCAAGCTTAGGAAGATATTTCACTTATTAAATGGTATCAGCCAAGTCAACGCTCATCCAGCTTCAGAAAAATTGGAAGGGTTTCAGGAAGAAGTGAAGTAAGACCTGAATTTGTCTTAGTCTTTTCTCCTCCCATTCTCTGGACAGGAACTCACAAAGGCTCCATCAGCCACACAATTACTAGGGAAATGTAAGCAAATGAGAGAAGGTTTAGAGAAAAAAAAATGATTAAGGGAGTTGAAAGCTCAAAAGTATGCACAGAAGGCCAAAAAGATAACTAGGAGGTGATGCGACCGTAAAGTGTAAGCAGTGAAAGCCGAAATTCTTGGCCTGCACTAAGTCTCTCTCACCTTGTAGACTAGCCTACACCAGAGAAGCCGAAGAGAAGTTTCTTAAAATAAAGTCCTATTTTTCATTAACTTTTTTCAAACTTATGGCTATTTTACGGCAAACTCCCTTCGATGTTCAGTGGAAAGGCTGACGACCCTCAGTGTTCCCACGTGGAAAGGGGGTTGACTCACCTGGAGGAGGAAGCCCATGCAGGTTCTGCCTTCACCTGTCCCAGCGCAGAAGGCCTGAGCCTAGGAACAGGCTTCCTCCAGGAAGCCCCTTTCCACCCACAAAGCTCCGCGGGGCCCTCACTTTCATCACCTCTTAACCCAAGGTGACACTTACACTTCCAGTTGTTTTGTTCCCCTCTAGTCCTTTCTCTCTGGTTGTGCAAAGAAGTCCCTCGGCCCGGTGTAGTGACTCACACCTGTAATCCCAGCTCTTTGGGAGGCTGAGGCGGGCAGATCACGAGGTCAAGAGATTGAGACCATCCTGGCCAACATGGTGAAACCTTGTCTCTACTAAAAATACAAAAATTAGCTGGGCGTGGTGGTGCACGCCTGTAGTCCCAGCTACTCCAGAGGCTGAGGCAGGAAAATCGCTTGAACCTGGTGAGAGGTGATAAAGTGCTAGCAGCCCTCACTCTCAGCGCCTCCTCCGCCTCCGGCCTCGGCATCCACTCTGGCGGCGCTTGAGGAGCCTTCAGCCCACCACGGCACCCTGGGAGCCCCTCTCTTGGCTGGCTGAGGCCAGAACCTCCTCCCTCTGCTTGCCGGGAGGTGTGGAGGGAGAGGCGCTGGCGGGAACCCGGGCTGCGCTCGCGAGCAGGTGTGAGCTCCCGCGGACGCGCGTGCGAGCTCGGCTGCCCCCCACACGGAGCATCCGGCCGGCACCGCCCGCCCAGGGCAGTGAGGGGCTTAGCACCCGGGCCAGCAGCTGCGGAGGTTGCACCGGGTCCCCCAGCAGTGCCGGCGCCAGCGGCGCCGCACTCAAATTCTCCTGGGCCTCAGCTGCCTCCCGGCCGGACAGGCCTCCAGACCTGCAGCCCGCCATGTCTGAGCTCCACCCCTGCGGTGGGCTTCCGCGCGGCCTGAGCCTCTCTGACGGGCGCCGCCCCCTGCTCCATGGCGCCTGGTCCCACCAACAGCCCAAGGGCTGAGGAGTGCAGGCGCGGCTCAGGACTGGCGGGCAACTCTGCCTGCAGCCCAGCTGGGCTCCTGAACTGAATGGGGACTTGGAGAACTTTTATATCAGCGGGAGGATTGTATGTGCACCAATCAGCACTCTGTGTCTAGCTCAGGGTTTGTAAATACACCAATCAGCTCAGGGTTTGTAAATACACCAATCAGCACTCTGTGTCTAGCTCACGGTTTGTGAATACACCAATCAGCACTGTGTCTACCTCAGGGTTTGTGAATACACCAATTGGTACTCTGTATCTAGCTAACCTAGTGGAGACTTGGAGGACAAGCACTCTGTGACTCTGTCTAGCTCAAGGATTGTAAATGCACCAATTGGCACTCTGTCAAAAATGGACCAATCAACTCTCTGTAAAATGGACCAATCAGCAGGATGTGGGTGGGGCCAGATAAGGGAATAAAAGCAGGCTGCCAGCGCCAGCTAGGGCACCCCGCTTGGGTCTTCTTTCAAAGCATGGGAGCTTTATTGTTTCACTCTTTGCAATAAATCTTGGTGCTGCTCATTCTTGGGGTCCACACTGCCTTTATGAGCTGTAAGACTCACTCTGAAGGTCTGCAGTTCCCCTCCTGAAGCGAGTGAGACCACCAACCCACCAGGAAGAATGAACAACTCCAAATGTGTTGCTTTTAAGAGCTGTAACTCTCACCAGAAGGTCTGCAGTTTCACTCTTGACAGTGAGACCACGAAGCCACCAGAAGGAAGAAGCTCCAGAGACATCTGAATGTCTGAAGGAACAAACTCCAGACACACCATTTTTAAGAACTGTAACACTCACCGCGAGGGTCTGTGGCCTCATTCTCGGAGTCAGTGAGACCAAGAACCCACCAATTCTGGACACACTGGGAGGCGGAGCTTGCAGTTTGCTGAGATTGCGGCACTGCACTCCAGCCTGGGGACAGAGTGAGATTCCATCTAAAAAACAAGTTCTTCATGGCAGTAAGCTGCACCACAGCCCTTACTAGTGTGGAAGAGTCACCTGTTGTGATTTATTCCACTGAAGAATTCCACTCTGGTAAACTAGAATGTATGTGTGGAATTCTAAATTCCACGAGGTCCACGTTTTATTACAATATATTCATTGTAAGGGAAGGACACCTGGAGAACATCTTCAAACTGTCACTCTGAAAAACCATTGAGTTACAAACAACCTTCCGACCAAAAGTAGATGCAACAAGGAAACAGCAATGGCTCTCACAATTCCCCTTGCTCCTCCCCTGAACTGTCATCTCACCTAATTTCTGGTCTCCAAAACAGGGCCAAGAAAAAGCAGTGGGTGTGCGGGCCCTCAAAGCACAACCGCCAAGGAAGGAGTGCGCAAGGCATGGCCGGGTGTGCAGAGAAGCCACCTGCAGGAGTTCCCTGGTCAGCTTGGCTAGTGAACACACTGGTGCTTAAGAGTCTTTAAAATTATTTTTCAATGATCTGTATCACCAAATGAAAAGTGTGTTCCTGCTACATGATCAGTGTGGCTGTGTGTGTAGACATTTGAAATATGATGTATCAGAGTTTGCAAGAGCAACAGAACAAATGGCAGATTGATTGATTGATGGTAAATAGATACATAGAGATTCAGTTTAAGGAATCAGTTCATGTGGTTATGCAGTTGTGGGAGCTGGCAAGTCCAAAAACTGTGGAGGAAACCCGAAGACTCGAAACTCAGGCTGGAGATGATGTTCCAGTCTTGAAGCAGAATTCATTCTCTTTCAGGAAACCTCAGTTTTTGCCCTCAAGACCTTCAGCTGGGCTGGGCATAGTGGTTTACACCTGTAATCCCAACACTTTGGGAGGTTGAAGTGGGAGGATCACTTGAGGCCAGGAGCTCAAGACCAGCCTGGACAACACAGTAAGATCCCCATCTCTACTAAATAAATAAATACAATTTTAAAACATTAGCAAGGTGTGATGGTGCATGCCTGTAGTCCTAGCTACTCAGAAGACTGTGGCAGGAGGACCCCTTGACCCCAGAGCTCAAGGCTGCATCGAGCTATGATTACACCACTGCACTCCAGGCAACAGAGCAAGACCCTGTCTCTATAAAATAAAATAAATACCAACTGACTGGATGAAACCCACCTAGATTATTGAGGATAATCTCCTTTACTTACTGTCAATGGTTGTAGATGTGAATCAAATCTATGAAATACCTTCACAGCAACTTCTACACTAGTCTCTGACCAAACAACTGGGTGCCATAGCCTAGACAAGTGGACACAGAAAATTTAACCATCATATAAGGGAAGAACCATTTTGTTTAAAAAGGATGTGGCCTGAGGAAATAGGATAGGGAGATCCCAGGGTAGGAGTGTGCCTGAGGTCAGCTTTTGCTGGAGAAGAGAGGAAGGGAAAAGAGACTTCCCAGGAAGTGCATGTGCTTCCTTAATAAAGAACACAAAGGTAGGAAGTCAATGGTGTAGAGCAATTCCTCAGTATCTAGATCAACAGGCATGTTTGGGGCATTTAATGGATATTTCTTTCCAATGGCCGTGCAAAGCATTGTCAGCCTGGAGTATTGATTCGTCCGCCATACCGCACTGCCTGTTTCACTTTGAGTCAAAAAGAAGACGACCTTCAAACTAAGTAACTATATCGTAACCTTTGTACTTCCCATAACAATGTTTGTTAAAAGGGACTTCTAATTTCTCAGTCTCTTTAGTTTGTAATACGGGGAACATAACAGAGCACACTTGAGGAGCTGTTTTGTGTGACAGACGCCCAGGCTGAGATGCTTGGAAAGTGAGTGGGTGGTGGGCAGAATGGTGGGGAGATATGCAAATACATATATGCTTTAAAAAATATTGTGTGAGAAATTTCATTCAGTTTAGACAAATTTAAATAGAAGCTACTGAAATACATATATATTCCTAAAAAGAATAGCTGCATTATAGCAAGAATGCCTTTATTATCCCAAATTAGTTGCAAAAATCCCTTTCAAGACTTGACAGGAGGTACAAAAGAGATTTCTCACAGCATCACAGAGAAGAAAACCCCAGGATAAGGATATTCACACAATACAATTTTGTTTCATAACCATTCATACGGACTTTTAATACCCAGCAATTACAGCAAAGAATAAGAAGAAAAAATGCTTCAGGAAACAAGAATGGAAGACTGGAGAGAATTCATACAAAAACATTGCAAACAAACAAACAAAAAAAAGAATTCTAGTTAAAGTCCCTTAGGAATCCTAGGCAATCATGAGGTGGTATCAATAGGGTGAAATGAACTTTAGGGGATACCCCATCCTACATGGTTCAGTCGTATTTTAGAGCACATTTTTGTCCTTGGCTTTTCGGGCAACACTAAAATAACCCAAACTGGATGTGTGAAGCAAGGTGTAGCTGCCGAGTGGGCCACTAAGATGAAGAATGAAGGGGCTCGGCCTTCAAATATCTTAGAATCTAGTAAACATTCATTGATATGTTTATTCTGAGCAATCTTGTAGCTTTTTTGGTCTTCTTTCTTGCCCAGAAAACTAAGTGCTTAAGAAAAGAATAAAGAAAAAATTTTTAAAAAGGGAAGAAATGTCTTTACTAGACCCCTACTAATCCTATTGCATTATAAAGACCAACCCCAAGGCCAGGTGTGGTGGTACATGCCTGTAATCTCAGCACTTTGGAAGGCCAAGGTGGGCAGATAACTTGAGGCCAAAAGTTCGAGACCTGCCTGGCCAACATGGTGAAACCCTATCTCTACTAAAAATACAAAAATTAGCCAGGCGTGGTATCACGTGCCTGTAGTCCCAGCTATTCTGGATAGTGAGGCAGGAGAATCGCTTGAACCCAGGAGGCGGAGGTTGCAGTGAGCCGAGATTGTGCCACTGCACTTCAGCCTGGGCAACAGAGTGACACTCCACCTCAAAATAAAAACAAAAAGAGAAAGCAAACCCATCACTAAAGATTGTCCAGTCCTACCTTACTACGAGCCTATTCAATCCACCTCAAAGCCACAGTGTCAGACATGTAGAAGACACTGTATCAGCCCATGAGGATTAAATAAAAAGAAAGTTGAACACATGTTGACCTCAGAGAGCTTACATTCTAGTGGAGGAGACAGACATGCACATAAACAATGCAAATAACAAAGCAAATCAAAGTGGGAAAGAAACTCAAAAGACAGTGATTCATGCAAAGTTGGGAGCTAGAGAAGCTCTTCTGGAAAATAAAAAATTTTAAAAATACCAGCAAACTAACCCTGACTGAGATCCTACGAGATATGCAGACATCATGCTGCCTGGCATTGATGTCAGGGCTTAAAAGAGAAACTGAATTTCAAAAAAGAAGGTGTTCCAGGCAAAAAACCAATCCCAACAAAGGTTGCGCAGAGACGGAGAGTGAGGCAGGCAAGATGGTGTGAGGCGAGTCCAGGCTCTCAAGTCAAACAGACTCCAATGCAGCCCATGCTATGAGGGCTTCTTCTATATCCTCAGAACCTTTGTTTCCTCAATTGCAAAATGCAGATAATACCTGACAAATGGTGATGATTCAATGAGGTGTTTGCAGATTGCTTTATACTTAGTGTCTTATAAATGTTTGCTTATAAAGTTAATAAAAATAAATAAGCTATGCTACTATCTAACAAAATTTTTCTAATTAGGCAAATTAAATTCCTCTAACTTCATTTCATTTCTCCTGTTCATTATTCAATGGACCTATTTATTCTCCATCTGCAATATTCAGATAACATGCTCATCGACATGATTACCGTTCACCATTTTCCATATTTCACAGCCATTTCCCTCAGCTTCACTGTAAGTCTAGTGTACTAATGTGCCAATGTATGCACTAAATGCTCAAAAATATTTGCTAAATAACCCTAGTTTGTGCTGGGCAATTAGAAAAAGAACATAATTAGAAACTGCTAGCCACTTTGCTTTTTGTGGAAGTAAAAATCTCTCCATAAAAATTACTGAAATGCCATAGACAGAAATTTATGTGGGTGTTAATAAAGTCTCTGAAATACTAGACATGCCTCCTAGGCTAATGTCCAAACTTACCCCAGAAAGACTGTCCTGTGAGAAGAAGACGACGCTATGGTTAAGCAGGTGTACATCACCAACTTCTCGGCTGCAGGAAGAAGTAACAAGTGCCATTAGCAGGTGTGGCCAGTTCAACTCACTCCCTCATTGACACCTGGCTTCTGCAGGGTTTGCACCAAACCTGCATGAAAAGATATGCACTTTACTGAACTGTCTACTTACATGCTTGAAGACAGTTCTATCTCAGTTACCCCATAAATAGGTTTTAAGATAATAAAAAGATATGGGACCTGATAACATGGAGGATATCCACTAGCCCAAAGCTCTTTTGTACATTTTTAAATTGTTTAAAAGTTGTTTAAGTGCTGATTAAAAATAACAGCAACAACAACTACCTTTCCATCAGTGGATGTTGATACCACAGGTGACTACATTTATCTTCTCTCTGAAACTCCTTTAACAGGCTCTGCCCATTTGACCCATTTCCCTGCTTATATCTAGCAGAAATGGGAGGCTTAATACTATGGTTTTCCCATATAAATTTACAGTGATTGCTCTCCAACTATACAGAGTGAGAGGTGTGATGGGAATGAAATTGTATTTTCATGAAAGCAGTTGATACCTATTGTGCAATACTATGTTTGCCATTTTCAAATGCCATAGGCAGCTTAAAGAACGATGAAGAACTTCTTCATAAACACAGTAGGTGGCATCCACCTTCAAGACCTCATTTAAGTGACAGTAAAGAAATGAAGGCATTATAAAGCAGCACTGATACAGAAAAGGAGATGGAGGAGAGATTTCAGTGAATGATAGGACAGAAGATGAAACGGATGGAGCAGGAGAGAGATAGCCATGAATTAGAGTAAACCATGCATTGTAGCCCAGGAGGGCAGTCTTCCAGGCAGAACTCCAGAGCTCAGAACCTAGAAACAGCAGGACCATGAAGGGTAGTGCCAAAGAAACAGTGAAATCAAATCAGGAAAGTAGACAGGGATGAGAAGAGCTCTGGGGAGGAAGATGAGGAAATCACTGAAGGTCAGTATAAGAGTCAATTGCACATACTTCAATATCCAAACAGGAAAATTCTGCAGGGGAAAGAAAAAAAAAAATCAGAACTGTATCCTAAGACATCTCACCACTGCAGAAGGAAGAACTATACATTCCAGTAGGAAGAAGTACCCCAGTAAAAATGCTCTATCACCACCTATAATCCTGAAGTAAATCCCACCAGTTCACAAACTCCATTCACATTTACAGAGCTTACAGTCAGATTTTAGTGCCTCACCTTCAAATTAAAGGGGAGGCCAAAGATCACCAGCATTTAAGTTTCCATCCTGAAAGCAAAGACCAAAGTAAATAAATGAATGAATAAATAAATAAAACTAAAGAGTATTCATAAATAATTTTATGGCTCCAATTTATAGACTGATTAGAGAGATTATTGTATCCACAATGCAAGAACTGAATGTTATAAATGTTAAATTACAGAAGGTAAAAAAAATGAAACTTTAAGAGATCAAAAAACATGATAAGTTAATAGAAGAATTGGAAAATAAATTGGAAAAACCTCCTAAAATCTGAAAATGAGAACTATAAAAGAGACAGTTTCAATAAAATATAGGGACACCACTGCACTCCAGGCTAAACTACAAAGCAAGATCTTGTCAAAAAAAAAAAAAGAAAGAATCATAGAGAATCAGTCCAAGAGGTCAAGATCCAATTGATAGGAGTTTATAAAAGAGATAGGAGAAAACAGAGGGAAGGAAATTATCAAACAATGCATTCAAAAGAATATTCCAGAAATAAAAGAAATCTCCAGATTTAAAGTGCTTCTAGATGACTACAATGAAAAAGGACCCATACCTGTGCCTTACCTGTGTACAACATTGTGAAATTTTGAATACCAAGAGGAAACTCTAAAAATCAAGGGCAGTATAAAATTTTTAAAAATCAGGGTGACCTTCTCATCAATAACAGTGGGTGCCAGAGACAGTGAGTAATACCTTCAAAACTCTGACCAAAAATTACTTTCAACTTAAAATTCTATTTATACCTATCAGTCAAGGGTGAAAGTGAAATACAAACATCTTCAGAAATTGAAAGACTTTGAAAATTTCTTCCTACGCTCACTGTATTAAGAAGTTATTTGGGTATACAAAGAATCAACCAAGAGGAAAGAAGACTCAGAATCAAGGAAGCAGTGAGACCAGACCAGGAAAGTAATAAAGAAAAGCCTCAGGAAAACAGCCATGCAGCACATCTACAGAGAAATATGTCCAGATTGAAAAAGGGAGAGGGAAGGACCCTTCATTTGGTATTGGGAAGTATCTCTGGAGAAAATTAGATTAAAAAGAAGATTTGACAGATTGGGAAAAGTTGGTAAAAACTGAAAATGTGATAAATACAAAAAGACAAGAAAAAAAGAAAAGCAATTATTAACTCCAGGAAAAACAAAAAGATGTACTAGGAAAGAAAGAATTTTATTCAGTTCTACAATTACTACTTACATAGCAACAATAACAAAATGATACATTAATATTTATCTTAGATACCCAACCTATAGAGGTGTATGGATGCAATATTTTAGGGTTACAGAACATAATCAAACTGTTATTCACCTTTTATAAAAGAAAGAGATGATAGAAATCGGGAAGTAGAAGGGAAGAAAGAGAGCTGAAGGGTAAGATGGGGTACAAATAGGGCCAGTTTTGGGGTATGCAACCAGTGTATTCACACAGTGCCCCATGCTTACTTAGAAGGTCCCCATGCTTAGCTTAATTTTTTTGTCTCCATCTTGAAATTCATAATAATTTTTGAACAAGGGGTCCTACATTTTCATTTTCCACTGAGCACTAAAAATTCTGAAGCTGGTTCTGGGGCTAGGTGCAAAGTTAGAAGCTGACATACTCTCAGTAGTTAATGCAACAAGAAATAAAAGTCTACTGATACTTCTTAAAGTTACAAAGCAATCCAACAATAAAGGTACATGGAATGTGGTATGACAATATTGAAATATTGAAAGAAACAGTGATGAGGATGTGTAGACTAATTAAATCCTCATTTATCCAATCACAATAAAGAAATAACAGTATAAACACAATAGTTAGAGGTTGACAATAACTAACAGAAGAAACGGTTAAAAGAGATCAAAGTAGTTGTCCCTGAAGAACGAGATTTGAAATGGGGAAGGATGAACCCAGGGACCACTGCTTCTTATCATACATCCTAATACACTTTGTTTTATTATTTTAACCTTGTACATACATTACTTTCATTTTAAAAATTAACTTTAAAAGGATAACAAAAAATCATAACATAGCAAAGATATACCATAAACATGTTCTATAAAATAATTCTACAAAGCAACAAATCATATATACAAATGTTCATATTTACTTAATACAAATGTTATATGATTGATATCTTAAAACAGAAAGTGACAAGCACAGAACATGTATGACATAATTTCTGCCCTCCAGACATTTACTCATTTTATAAATCATGTTGTCTCTGTCAAGGTCAAGGCTAAATGGAGAAAGAAGAAATTATCAAAGCTGAGTAGCTTAACAGTGGTCATGTTTGCTTGAAAAGGCTATTTGTCTCGTTTTTGAACAAAACATTGTTTTCAAATGCTAGACATTTGCAGATACCAGTACACTTTTCAGCAACTGGTCCTTAGTGTGGTAAAGGGCAAAAGAAGTAGAACTGTTATCTCCTGGAAAATGAGGACTACTTGCTTACTAATCATTCTCAGTAACAAGGGATCAGTAGGAGGTTTGAGGAAATCAACTGGACTCTGACCAATCCGCTGCCTTCCAGGGATTTTTTCCACTGCCTAATGCAGACACAAGAGTAACTCATTTTCTGCAAGATTGAGGAATGATCGTCAGCAAATAGGTTACAACTGCCAGTTTGCTGATGTAGACACAGTGCATGAAAGCAACGTGTTTGGAAGATGAGCTCTGGTAATGCTACCAATATCTCATGTCATGAACAGAAGCGATAGTGAGTATTGCACAATCATTTAGCCTTAGACACTTTTGCCTTACAGGAAAGAGTAATTGAGGCAATACCTATACCCCTGCTAAATAAAATAATTACACAATTTAACCAAGTCTTAAAAGCTCTACAGTTTCTATCAAATCCTCCTCCCCAGCAAAAGTTTTAAGAAAGAACAAAGAAATCGTAGCATGATAATCATAGCCCTTTAGGTGCATAAATTGAAACTTCTCTTTTTCCAGATCTTACTTAGTGGCAATATTTTAATAAACTGTCTTAATGCCAACACGCTCAAATTCCCTTGATGTGAAAGAATTATCATTACCAATCACATGATAATCTTCCAGTGTTATTTTAATCTACCTGATCTCATATCCAAATAATGATAGAGTGATAGAACGTTGTGAAGGTCTACAATTGAGCCATTCTTCATGAACAAGGGATATGAAAAAGTGAAAATTCTAAAGCAAATGGTTGGCCAGACTTTTATGGACTTTGAATTTTTTTTTTTTTTTTTTTAGACAGGAGTCCGTCTCTGTGGCCCAGGCTGCAGTGCAGTGGCACAATCTCGGCTCACTGCAAGCTCCGCCTCCTGGGTTCACACCATTCTTCTGCCTCAGCCTCCTGAGTAGCTGGGACTACAGGCACCCGCCACCGCGCCCGGCTAATTTTTTGTATTTTTTAGTAGAGACGGGGTTTCACCGTGTTAGCCAGGATAGTCTCAATCTCCTGACCTCATGATCCACCTGCCTCGGCCTCCCAAAGTGCTGGGATTACAGGCGTGAGCCACCGCGCCCGGCCGGCCTTTGAAATTTTGAAGTCCTGCCACATTCTTCAGTGTAAAGGGCATTTTTTTTTTTTTTTTTTTTTTTTTTTTTGAGGACATAGGTTGGAGAAAGCCTGTGGTGAAAGATTGTCTAGTGATCCCTGAAGAAGTCCATCCCATCCCACCTAAATGACAGTGTTTCCTGGGGAAAAATAAAGGGCCTGTCCTCTCAGGTAGCATCTCAGGAGGAGATGGACCCTAACCTAAGAGATCAACCACCTAAATGGCACTACACAGCCTGACAACAGATGCCCACAGCACTGGGAGGAAGAAAACAAGCCATGTAGTAGGAAACAATGTGGCACAAAGCAAGTTGGAAGAGATGCAGGCACTGATTGTCTCCCCTGACGCTGAAAGAAGGGGGAGTTATTGGCCAGGCAATAGGAAGGGGCCACCAAAATAAAGGAAGAACCAAAATACAGGAAGATGTGGCAGGACAAAGAGAGAGTATGTGGCTGGTCAGCAAAGGTAGCAGTGCCTGATGACCGCCTGGAGAAGGGAATCTGGGAGCCCTGCCTCAGGAGCACTGAGGCAAACATGGTCATTATAGACACGTAAATAGTTTCAGCCAGCCGACTCTAGAAGGAAAGCATGGGACATGGGAGAATAGAAGAAATGAATTGAGATGGGAATATGACTTCCCTTTTTAACTTAACCCCCATCTTAGTAACTTCTTTTACCAACTGTGACAATATTAATAACTTCTTTTTCTTTTAACTTTTCGTTATTGAATACAGCCATCACTGCATAACCCTGTTTTGGTCAAACCCAGACCACATATGTAACTGATCCCATAAGATTCTAGTGTTGTATTTTCACTGTACCTTTCCTATATTTAAATACTCCAATACTGACCATCATGTTACAATTGGCTACAGTATTCAGTACAGCAATGTGCTGTGTCAGCTTACAGTCTAGGAGCATAGGCTAGACAACACAGCAGAAGGGTACAGCAGGCTGTACCATCTAGGTTTGTGTAAGTATACTCTGTGATGTTTGCAC
The DNA here is from genome assembly GCF_002776525.5 of Piliocolobus tephrosceles. NCBI lineage: Eukaryota > Metazoa > Chordata > Mammalia > Primates > Cercopithecidae > Piliocolobus > Piliocolobus tephrosceles. Next base: position 93,197,740 of record NC_045455.1, read on the forward strand.
AACTACAATATTGCCTAATGATGAACTTCTCAGAAGAGATCTCTGTCATTAAGTGACACATGGCTATAATTTCTTAGGAGTTGCCGTAATAGTACAAAGAACTCATGTATTCTTTATTCAGATTTTCAGTTTTAACACTCTGCCACATTTTCTTTCATATTCCTTGTCTATATATAATACATTTTATATATTCTACATATTTTATGCTACCTTTTATGTAATATATAATTCTATTTTTTCTAAACCCTTGAGAATTAGCTGATGATCTCCTGCCTCTTCACCAGAAAATCCTTCAGCATGCATTTTCCAAAGACAAGAACATTCTCTTCCATTATCATAACATTAAAAATTCAGAAAAGTTAACTTTGATTAAATAGGATTATCTAATCTACAACCTCTATTCAGATTCCACAGTTTGTACCAATAGTGTCTTGTATTCCTGTTTTCCCTATGAGTCAGAATTCAATCTAGGATATGCATTGTAGCTAGTTGTGTCTCTTTAGTTTTTTTTATTCTGGAATGATTGCTCCAATTTTCCTCATTTTTCAGGACACTTATGCTTTTAAATATTTCAGGCCAGTTATCTCTCAATTTGAATTCGAGTCAGGCTATGCATTTCAAGCAGAAATGCTGCAAAAGAGACGTTTTAAGTTCATCGCAAAGGGGTTACATGATGTTACTTTGCAACATCCTAACTGGTGATGCAAACCTTGATTCCTTGGCTAATACGGGTTCCCGTAGGTTCTTCATCATGAAGTTACCATTTTTACCTTTGTAATTACCAAGGAATCTGTAGGGAAGACTGAGACAGTGTAAATATTCTGTTTCTCTCCAAACTCTGATCCAATAGTTCAAGCACTCACTGATGATTCTGGCCTGAATCCTTCTTGACTCTAATGGTTGCAAAATGGGGAATTTTTTGCTGTACTATTCTTTGTAGAGATGCTACTAGCTGCTTCTTTTATCATATGGTATTTAACTTTAGGGCTCTTTCCCTTCCTCTCTGTGTATTTGTTTATCATCACTGTGCACTCAGGTGTTCCTACACAGTCCCGCGAGTTGCAATCCATTACTGAATGTCTTCATTTGAATCCTCAGATTGTCCCTCACGGCCTGTGGGAGCTCCCTCAAGCCTTTCCGTTTGTCCTGGGTGGTGTCCCCACCATTCTGTGAGCACTTTCTTACTTTCTGACATAACAGGATGTCCCAGACTCATCTTGCACGTTCTGAATCAGCCACTTCTCCAACAAGTGTTGATTTGTTTTAATGGGGCATAATATCTAGAAACCAAGATCTAAGCACAGAGTGTGCTACAGGCAGTTTCCTACCAGGAAGCATTCAAGGCCAGTCTAGAATTTTTTTGTTTTATTTTTATTTTTTGAAGGCTTGCAGAAAGAGTTTCTATTTCGTCATATGGTATTGAGAAAATCCAGAAAATATGATATCCATGTTGCCCCTATTTTTATTTTCAAATAAACCTTGTTGTGATTGTTGTGGTTGAGGTTACGGCGGTTGCTGTCCTGACATCCTGGCGTTGTCTGTGGAATCATGCTGCAACTCCAGCTGCAGTTGGCCACTTCTCTGACCAGCCATTTAGTGTCCACATTTGTCAACAGGTAGAAACTAAGCCAAATTAGCTCCTCCTGTACATCTACCTTTTAGCAAGACTATCATCACTAAACAAAGGCAGCTACACCTGTCCTCTAGCAAGTATTCATGGAATCATAGAATCCACCAGCAGCCGGGTAACTCAGGATGCTAAAAAGCACTTCCTCAGCACACCAACAAGGCTGCTATTTGAACCAATGGTTCAATTCATGCCCTCTAAAAACTGATTTCAAACTGTTCACAGATGCTTTTCAAGCTTTTTGATGTCAACCTTCAAATACAGCTGAATTCCCCTTCATGCTTTCACTGGCTGGACTGTGCCACACAAACCTAAGTGTTCAGTGACATGTTATTTTAGCATACTATAGCAAAAATAATTTGGGGAAAACAAAATAAGCAAAACCTCATGAGAGGAGCTACAATTGTTTCAGGCCAGCTTCAAAATTGGAAGTGTTAGGATTAATCTACATTTCAACAGCTAGGGGGCATGGATTTTAAAAAATATTTATTCTACACAGTAATTTTTACAAGCATTGTAAAAATTATGCTTATTTATCTCCTTCCACTTTAATTTTTAATCTCCCAATTTAAGGCGGTAATTGGAGCTTCAGAGAGGATTGAATGGGAAACGGTTTCAGTAAGATCCCTTCTCAGATATCCTAATTAAGTAGAAATTGATTAAATAGAAACTAAAACAAATATTTTCAACTTAATATAAGACATTATCTGTATTATATCCATACAAATATTTTCTGTCCAGGCACAGTGGCTCACGCCTGTAATCCCAGGACTTTGGGAGGCTGAGGTGGATGGATCACGAGGTCAGGAGCTCAAGACCATCCTGGCTAACATGGTGAAACCCCATCTCTACTAAAAATACAAAAAAATTAGCTGGGTGCCGTGGGGGGCACCTGTAGTCCCAGCTACTCGGGAGGCTGAGGCAGGAGAATGGCGGGAACCCGGGAGGCGGGGCTTGCAGTGAGCCAAGATAGAGCCACTGCACTCCAGCCTGGGCAACAGAGCGAGACTCCGTCTCAAAAAAAAAAAAAGAAAAAAATTTCTACCAGTATGTTAATAGTTTTTATTCACTGAAGGATGAGATTATCTTCATGTTCTCATAATCATGACCTTGTAATAAACATATACTAAGCATTTGAGAAGTGAGGCAATTAGTAGGAGTTGACTTTAATCATAATTGTACTAAATTAATCAGATGCACTCTACTAGATTCAGTTAGAAACACAATTCCTCCACTCAGATGGAATGGCTGCATGTGGTGCATGCACGTCAGCAAATATTTATGTAGTGCCCGCTGTCTGTAGCCTTATAAACCCTGTATAAGGCGGTAGGTTCACTGACATGTTAATGTTGAGCAACACTTTTATACAACACTCACTGCTAGTGACCAGAGGACATGCTGCCTTCTCCAATTACCACGGCAAGTAATGATTTCCCCCTTGGGACACACCGCACTTTCACCCAACACGTATGTGGCACTGACCTTTCCCTGCCTTGCATACTAGTGAAGAGTGGTCTGTCTCTTCTCTCCTTGCTAGATTATGAGCATCTGATACCTTTCTTTTTTTTTCATCCAGAGTCTAGAACTTCACCTTAATAAAAATTTGGTTAACTAATGAACTAATTAATTGATTTTTGAGGTAATCATTTGGAAAGCTAGGCCAAGTAATTCAAAATAGCAAGTGCTAATATCTCCGTTAGTCATCCCAATATCTCTTGAGGTCAAACTACCTCACTTTCTCTACCCTCTTAAACACACGATATGCACACACTCCCAGCCTTACCACCGACACCAATACCATTTTTTAAGTGCATATCAGAGCAAAGTGACTGCAGCTGGATGATCATTTCAGCAGCGACTGTCATGACGGTAGATGCGCTCCATGCACTTAGCACAGGCCCAGGCAACACTGAGAACACAAAGCCTATTCTTAGTATCAATTGGCTTCTGCCTTCACCACTCCCCTCCACACCTGCCAAGTGACCTGGCCTAAGCTACTCATCATTTCATTTCAGATTGACAGATGAAGAAACTATGCCCCAGTTTAACTTGAGATACTCGGGATAACCTGCGTTCCTACAGATAAAGCACCTGGCCACGGTGAACACATCATTAAGTGATGACTCTTGTTACATTTTAAGTCTAAACTCTTGTGACCTACTCCCACATAATCAGAACCCAGATGAAGCTCCCATCTACTTAATGTCCTTAACCGTAACTCTAACCAACCCCTTTTGCCAGAGTGCCTGTCAACTTGAAGTATTAAAATATATTCATCAGATCAACAAACACTTACTGAGCACTTACTATGTGGCAGGCCTTGTGCTAGGCACTGAGCAAACAATGCTGATGAGATCCATACAGTGCCTGCTGCGGCTCTTCCCAAGCCTCAGAGCCCAGGAACCTAAGAGCCTCTGGAGCTCCTAGGCTAGGAAAGGTTACAGACTGTCGACCTTAAAAAAGACAC
>NC_045455.1:93206833-93244241 GCF_002776525.5 Piliocolobus tephrosceles
TGCCTAGTGATAAACCTTATCAGAACAGGGGATGCATAAAGGACATGAAAGGATTTTAGAAAGTCCTCGGAAGCAGTTCTCATCTCAGACATGTCAGCCTGAGCCTCCTCTCCTGTGGGCCTTTCTGGCCCTCTTCTGTCCGGGTATGGCAAAGGCGATTTCATTTTGGTGTCTGCAACTTTCACAGGACGAAGGACCCTGCAGTGTGAGGAGTGCAGTAAGAGGCTGCTGTTGGGGGGCCCAGGAAAGGACCTGGAGGAAGAGCTATAGGCACCAAAGGACGGGTGGGAATCAGACAGTTACGAAGTGCAAAGTCTGCTCCCAGAAGATGGAACAGTATATGCGAAGACCCAAAGCGTAGGGAGAGGACTGTGTGTGGGAATTCATAGACATACGGAATACATGGTGGAAAGTGGCTAGAGAGGGAAGGCAGCAGAAGGCACAGCGTGTGGTGAGCAGCCTCGTAAACTTCATGAACGTGTTTGAACCCGGAGATACCTGCCATTCGGGGTGGTGAAACGGGGGCATGAGGAACACCATCAGATGGGAACCATCCCTCGGGCTGCGAGGGGAGGACGGAGGTTTCAGATGAGCAGGGCAGGGCAGGAGGATTCGATGGCGACTGCAGTGAGCCAGGCAGGAGCGAAGGGCGGCTCCAAGGCACAGTGGCAGTGGGAGGGAGAGTGGCCATAGATGGAACTGACAGATACTAAGGAGGAAAACTCGTGGGTTTTTGCATATAAAGATGTAGAAGAGGAAGGTGTTAAGGATAACTCCCAGATTTCTGATTTGAGAAACTGGATGCATTTTTTTAGATGGAAAGAACAAGAAAAAGAGCAAATTTGGTGGAAAATTCCCAAGTTCTGCTTTGGACCTGGGGATACAGAGGTGCTGGTAGGACGCTCGAGTGTACATAAGGGCTAGATAGCTGAGAAGGTCAGTCTAGCACTTGGAAGCCAGGCCTGGGTGAAGGATTACGTTTGGTGTGCGAGCGCATTGCTAGTACCAGGCTCGTGGCAGGAAGAAGGGCACAGGGAAGGCACAAGGAGTGAGGAGAGGGCCCCGACCAGAGTCTGTGGTGCATTAATGGAAAGATGGCCCAGTTCCATCTTGAGTAAGTGTGCACCTGGGACATGAGCAAAACAGGAACAAAAAGAAAAGCTTGGGAAAGAATTTCATGTTTTCTATTTCAAAAAATACAAGAAATGATTTTCCCTTGTGGGGAAAGCCAGCACACGGTTAAGCCGTCATTATGTTCATTTTTCAGGTTAGAACTAAGGTGAATTTTATTTTCTTATGGCCAAGGAAGAAAAGCAGCTAATGCTGTCCACAGTTAAGGCTCCTGGAGGTCCCAGTCCAATCCTGATGTAAGTATCACCATGGGCTCAAACCTTCGGACGAGGTGAGCTTGCGGGGGTGGGGTGCTGGGGTCTGGGATCAGAGGCAGGCTGTGGTACAGGGAGGGTTAAGAAGGGCCCCTCACCCAGGCCTCCAGGATCCTGCAAGTGACATCTACTTGGTGAACTCATTAATTCATGGTATGCGGCCTGGGTGCTAATATGTTAATACATTCCTCTTTTAAGTTGACATTTTGCATTTTAAAGGAGAGAGGCCTTGGAGTCCAATCCCAAACTGAAACGTAGAAATCTCTCCATCTAAACTTCAGATTCAGAGGTAAATCTTTAAGGAGAGAGGCCTATTTCTCTGTCAGGGGGCTGCCTTTCTGGCAACTTCTGAATCACACTACTTAGGTGGCCCAGCTCCTCCGCCTGCTCGTGTGGACACAGCCCTGGGGTGCTCGTCGCTTCTCAGCTCTCTCTACAGCCGAGGCCCAGGTGGTGTTCAAACCTCACCCCACCACCGAGTTCCAAAACCACGTCTGGCTCTTGAGATTCCAGCCATTTATAAAACTTCCGAAACGTCAAAGTTGGCCAATTTCCGTGTAACTTTAAGATTTGCACTCAAGGAACAGCCCCCTGTTGCTGAAGTCCTGGTGTTGGCCGGAGAATGCCCCCAGGCCCACCAGCCGCCCTCCCATAACCTGTTCTCACAGGGACCCTTGTAAACACTCTGTCCTCCACACGTGTAAATATTCTCAAGGTGTCTTAAAGAAACTGAACCGCTTCCAGTTCAGCACGTTATTAATAGCTGTTGATGATTTTCTCCCAAGTTCTCATGTACAAAGAGGGAGGTGCGGTGGAGAATTCTGTTTACTTGCATAGCGAGAGTTACTGCTTAACCAAGCCGTGCTCAGCATGTTTGATAAGAGACCAGAAAGTAAAAAATGGTATTTTTTTCCTTTGGAAGTTAGCAATTAACTTACGAAAAGCATGGAGATGGGCCAGACTGATTGGCAAAGGTTCTAGAAGGTAGTATTCACCTGATACTCACCCCATGTCAGCAACCTGCTGTGTTTTAAACACAAAGACAGAGGAAACCTTGCCGAAATAATTTCAGGATGGGCTGCAGATCGACTCAAGTAAAGACCAGTTCGCTTGTTGGAATGAAAGAGCATGTGGGAACGCAGAGTAAACTGGCAATGATTCCCTCACAGAGCTCAGCGCACCTAAAGGCCGCCTTCTTGTTCTGCTTTAACAACTACTGCTTGACCAAATTGAAGCCAGCCTCCCGAACCCTGCCCGGCAAGGTCCATCTGTGCACTTCCTTGAAGAATCCAGTTTGAGCAAGAACCCTACTAAGGCAGTTTAGCCAAAACCCCTTGCCCTCCATACCGAATCAGTTTCCTCAACCCTCACCATCTCCCAGGTGATGTCTGGTCACTTGGCCTGTCTTCGGCAAGAATCCTGTGAGGTCAGTTTAGCCAGAATCTCCCTCACCCCCGACGGTTCCTCTTTCTGATTTTCCATCCACCAAACCCACCCTGCTGCTTGCCTATGAATCCCTGCTAGCCCGTGCGGTATTCGGAGTGGAGCCCAGTGTTACAAAGAGGTCTCTTTTTCCGTATTGCAGCAATGCTGAATAAACTGTTTTTACCCCATTAATTGCTGTCCGGCTCTGCTCCTGCCTTGGCCCTCCCCACTGCCTGACGTGGAGGTCTACAGAGAAACTCACAATAAACCGAGGCATGACCAGCTACCAAAGGAACGTGGGGGGAGGAAGGCCCACTCTGGCTGTTCCAACCTTTGTTTGTTCTTCCTATGAGAAACTGGGGACCTCAATGCGAGGCCGTTCTCTTTAAAGTTTCCCTCTGGGGATGTACAAGGAAACAGTTTCCTGGTATTTTTCTTCTAAGCTACTTTGGCGGTCTGAACTTGAGGTACTATGATGTCAGGTGACATAATACCCGAAAGAGCAATAGACAGCGGGATAGATGGTTATAACCATACCTCTCAAAGGTCTACACATTCACTCACTACTGAGCACATCCTGTGGAAAATGCCAAGAATACATTTTAAGAAACAAAGCCAATGGCCAGTTGTACAAAATGTGTTCCCTGGCACTTGCTGGCACTATGCTGGCATATGCTTTGGGGGGGTGTGTCTTCAGGGGGCTATGAACTGTTCTTGGCATGCAGCATTGCAAGCTGGACTCTGTTTCAAATACTCCTTGTATATTTTTCTTTCCTCCTAGGTTTAAAATTGCTTTTTAAAACCTGTTACGTTATCAGAGGGAGCTGTGAACTCTTAAAATGTCACCATCATCTCTCGATCTATTTTCTCTCTGTTAAGCACTAGACCTTAATACATAACGTATTCATTGAGAAAACCGCTCCATCAACCTGCTCATGGGCCTCTGTTACAGCATTTGTATTTCTCTGTTTATCTGGGTGTGTTTCTTTGTTTCTACGTTTGTGAAAAGAAGGATGTTTTTAAAGGGAGTTTGAGCAACTTGGTGTGAAATCTGGGAAAGTCCCCCACTCCAACCTAGAATACTGTGAATGTGCTATGGATAAGAATTCATAAATGCATAAAAAGCCAGATGAAGACAGAATTGTGATGTCAATGTATAACCAGCTCTGCTGATCTGACTGCTAAGACTGCTAAGCACCTAGTACCTAGATCACTCCCCTTCGTGTGTCCTCATCCTTTCTCTCCTCCTTCTCCCACTTCTCCTCCTTCTCTCCAGTGTGATCTGAGGAGAAACTACAATATTTGAGAATAGGAAGAAGACATATTTGTGGAATTTGTTTTGAAAATTCAACCAGCCAGTCTTCTATATGAAGGACACACACACACTTCAACTTCCAAGCTCAGCAGACCCCAAGTTTCCCTAAGCTTCTCTGGCCAGGGAGATTCACCAGCACACTCAGGCTGGCACTCATTCCTGTGGTTTCCAAGGTCCCAATCCACTGTGTCATTCCCAGCTGCACTCACCCCAGCTCGAGACAGTGCCTTCTGCCTTGGGCCACAGGTCTAAGTCGATTTCCAGCGCTAAAGCCTGGCTTGCATTTTTCTACCAAATATATCATTCTTGTCTCTTTTTGTCTGAGTTTTTGGGTTACATAGTCACATCTACAATTTTAGTCAACTTCCTGTCATCAGTGCTCCTCTGTGGCCTCCTTGATATAAATGGGTACATAAAATCACAATGCACTCACAAATACAACCTGGGCTTCCCAGGCCAGCCCAGTCCAGCCCGCAGGCAAGTCTGGGGTCTCTGGAAGGTCAGACACAGACATTCTCAACATCTGCCCACACTCACCATCCCAGGACCCCCAATTTCTCTTCCAATTTGTCCCCTTTCAAAAAGTGTCAATTCCTCCTCAATGACCCCACGGCATCTGTCCTTTCCGTGAGATCTGCTGAGGGCTCTGGAGCCCACAGAGCAGCCGGTGCCATGGGAGCTGGGAAGGCGCTGCCCTGCCGGGACACTGCAAGCATAATAGGTTCGTTCCCGATGTGCACAGCAAGTCAATGTGCCAAGACACCAGGTCGCAGCAAAAAACAGGTTTAATCGTAGGGTCACTGAACAAGGGAATGAGAAGGAACCTCAAATCCATCTCCCCGAGGAATTTGGGGTTAGGGTTTTTATGGGTTTTGGATGGGACCAAAGTGTGGACGTTCTTGACTGGTCGAAGAGTGCAGAGTGAGGTCGGGGGCAGGGAGAGAGGAAGGCGTTGCATTCTCATGCTGATCCCACTCCCCGTGGAGGTCCTCAAATTGGTTTCTAGAATTTGGGGTCTGAAAACCCTCTTAAGGGATCCTTAAACAAAAGCCTTACGATTCCAGCGTCAGAGCTGCTGCCTGAAGGAACAATGGGAACACAAATGGTCAGACTTGTGGACACAAGGAAGTGGGCCACGGTGCAGCCTGGCTCATGCTGAATTATAACTCTGTTTCCATCCAGGCAGAACCCAGCATGCTGTTCTTGTCAACCCTGCAGAGGCGGTTTCAGCACCACAGACCTCACCATGGGAGAGACGGGCCTGCTGCGTGTACAAAAGCTGTCCCTTGTGAGGGCAGTGAAGTCCCCATCAGAGGGTCACCCTCCATGACTACCAAGCTGCTGGGATCCATCATCTCTTATGTCAGGAGAAGCCACCGGACCTGCTGGCAGCGAATAAAGGCACACTCTGCTCCCTAACCCCCACCACCACCCAGGGGACAGGCTGGTGCACACCAGGAATAACACGCCCTGCATGGATGCGAAGTCAGCTTCCCTTCCACAGCAGCACACATGCTTTCCACATGTCCTCTGGAAAACAGCTCCCAGCAGACCCACCACAGCCGCCGCAGGCCAGCCCAGCCCAGCCATACCTGAGTCCCTGAGTGAACTATGTGCTCCGACTGCGATCCTTGCCACACATGAAATACGGTGTCCTGCATGCCCTGGCTCGGAGGTAGGAGCAAGCTCTGGATCCTCCCGTGTTTTCATGTCTGTCTGTTGTCGGTGAAGGAAAGCAAACTCTGTAAAATATCTAAAGAGGTTTATTCAGAGCCAATATGAGTGACCATGGCCCAGGGAACAGTCTCAAGAGGTCCTGAGAAACTGTGCCTGAGGTAGTTGGGTTAGAGGATGGTTTTATACCTTTTACGGAGATAGAGGTTATAAGCAAAGACATAAACCAATACACGTAAGATATACGTTGGTTCAGCCCGAAGAGGCAGCACATCTCAAAGTGGGGACTTGCGGGTAGAGGTGGATTCAAAGATTTTCCGTTTGGCAATTGGTTGAAAGAGTTAAGCTTTGTATAAAGACTTGAAGTCAGTAGAAAGAAATGGTTTAATTAAGATAAGGCAGAGTGGAAGCCAAGATTCTTGTTATGTAGATGAAGCCTTCAGGTAGCAACCTTCAGAGAGAATAAACGGAAAAGGTTTCTTTTCAGGCCTTAAAAGGCGTCAGACTCAGTTAATCTCTCCTAGATCTGGGAAAGGCCTGGTTGCATTAATAGAGATTCTCTACAGATGCAAATTTCCCCCCACAAAAGACAACTTTGCAGGATCATTTTAAAACACATCAAAGGAATATATTTTGGGAAAAATATTTTTATATCCTTCAGGGTCTGCCATCTGTCATAAGACACGATACCAGAGTCAGGTAGGAATTTGGTATCTTATCGCCAAAAAGAGTCTGTTTTTTTTGTCTTATGATTTCCATTTTAATGTTAATGCTGGTCAGTTGTGCCTAAACTCCAAAAAGGAGGAGGTATGAGGAGGCACATCCAACCTGCCTTCCCTTGTGGCCTGGAATTCAGTATTTTGGATTTCTCTGGGGTCCCCTTGGTCAAGAGGGGGCCCGTTCCATTTGCTGGGGGTGCTTAGGATTTCATTTTTGGTTTACACAATGATTACATTTTAAAATATGTTTTTCATCTTTAACGCAACAGTTTTTTAAGGGAAAGGGGGCTGGGTTAAAAGGTCAGTGAACTAATCAGGGGAAAGAGGCCGCATTTGGGAAGGAAAGGAATGCTGTTGTGCCATTCCTGGACTGTGGTCACTGGGCACCTCTCCTCAGCCGCTCTTTTTTTCTGTGGTTGAGTAAAAGGCCTCAAAGGAAGGAGATCAGCTCCTCGCTGGTGTCCCCTTGGAGGTCTGCGCCAGAGCTCTCAGGTCACAAGAGAGCACTGGGGGACACTGCCGGGTAAGTGGCGGAGGAGCATGCATGCTTATTAAACACCACTGAGCACTGGGCACCACGCACAGCCCAGATGCTTCATCCTCTAAACTACCCTGGGTGTCCACATTCTCAGTGCATTTTACAGGTGAAGACACTGATGCCCAGGAAGGACCATTTGCCCCAAATCACAGAGTAGATGATGATGGTGAGAAGGTACCCTGATTCCAAACCCCATGTCTTTTTGTTTAACTGAAGCTTTCCTCAAGACCAAAATGTATAGACTGACCCAGGAGAATGGACAAGACCCAGAGAAACCTCAGAGATCATGAAGAATATTCGGTACATGGTGAATGTAACATTACGGCATCATAGCTTTCCTAAATGCAGACTGTGTGCCTCTTGCTGGAGCTGTAAGGAGCATCCATCACTCTTGGGTGATGAAGAATTCCCCTACCAAGGAAATTCATCACTTCTCGACTTCAACCTGGTCACGTTGCTACGTCTCCGGACCACCTGGGATCAAATGACATATGGACGAGCCCTGAAGTCCTCTACAAATTCATATAACATGAGGAGTGAGCCTCTGAGAGTCACAGCAGTGGCATTTCCCAAGTACCCAACCTAAAGGGAAGTCCAAGCTAATTTTAAAAACCTTGCTCTTAAATGGGATCTAAATGAAAATCTCAACTGCTCCTGGCCCTTCTTGCTTTGGCGGGGACACATAGGCCAGATGTTTGGGCCAAGTCCTAACCCAGGTGATTAGACTCTGACTCTTTCGCTTCTGGTCCCACATTCAAAAGCCCTAACAAAAGTACATCTAGATTTTGTACTAAAGGGTTGATTTGATTAGTTCCACCCTAAAACTGTGTGCTAGTTCTCCAGTTCTAATGCCCTAACCAAACGGAATAATAATCAGTGGCTTGCATGACCGTAATAAAGAGGAATATCCAAAGTTTTAAAATGTGCATTGTTTTTCTCTATTTTAAGTATTTAATCCACATCATTAACTAACATGTTAATAATTAGTAATTTTAAACACTGTCTCCCTCTGTTTCATATTTTATCACATGTACTGTGTATCGCTACAAATAAATTTCCAGACATATGCAGGGAAAATTGCATATACTTTTCAGGTTCACTTTACTAAAAAACAAAATCAGAGTTGTTTCACTTAAGTTTTGATAGTATGATTGTAGTTCTTAGGTGTTAGATGAAAAACATTACAGGTCTCCATGAATATTTCTCGATTTAAAATGATTGCTATCCTCCACATACAAACTCAACTTAGCATTTGTTTTAATCCTCCTTTTCCGATCCTGAACCCTATCTCTGTGAGTTATGCAATCTGTGTAACCTCATTCAGAGCAGGATGCTGCCAGGATCAGATACGACACTTCACAGACTCCTGGTTTTCTCATATTAGTCCAACTTCTAATCCCCACTCAACCAGAGAGAGATGGAAAGAGAGATAGAAGGTACTGAAGAAAGACTCTATTAATTTTATAGCCATGCAACTAAACAATTACTCCTGCAACTTCTAAGTTCTCATTTAGCCATCTGGGAAAGTATGCCAAGACATAACACTAAGACAAACAAGTACAGAGCTTGTTTACATTTTGCAAAGAGCTGGAAATCAAATACATGTTTGCTGTAAGCTAAACTCCATGAGTGTTCTGAGTAAACGTTATATAAGTCTACACGTATAGTACAGCCCTGATTTGAGAGCAGGAAGGAGGAGAAAATGTTCTTCCTTCCCCTCCCTCCATGACATTAAAATTCTGTTCAATTTAAAGCATTAAAACAGAAATTGTTGAAATCTAACAGCATTTTTGGTGAAGAGCACAGATTCTGAGCCAGATCTCCTAGGTCAGAATCCTGGCCATATAACGAATTGTGTGACCTTGTGCAAATTACTTAAGGTCTCTACACCTCCACTTCCTCATCTGCAAAATGGAAATATTACAGGACACCTAACTCATAAGAAGCTATGAGGATTCACTGATTTCACATTTATAAAATGTTAACATTTTAAAATATTTGATAAATAAAAAAGAAAACACTAAATCCCACCACTGGGCATGAGCCAGCTCCAGCCTTTAAGGAAATCAACAACTAGTTAGGAACATGAAACAAAGGTAAACAGCAGTACAAAGAGACACAAAACAACTATTAAACCATTACTGGCTTTTGATAGTGGCTCTGGGTGTTCAGTGACTAGAACATTTGCCTAAAAACAGACAACAGTTCTGAAGTCCTTTGAATGGATAAGGTAATCCAATATTTACACTGAAAGTCATAAAGCCAAAAGTCACTTTATTTATCACAATGGCTAGGTTTAACACTATGGTGAAGAAGGAAAATTATCCATCATCTTGGCGCTTGTCATCGTGGGGGCCAAATCCGAGCTATTAGTTTTGCTGCTCCATTTTTTTTCACCAGATGGAGTTAAGTGTAAATAAGATGCCCTCAGTGTTTCTGGCCTGAAAGAAACAAATTCCAATGTATGTTATAGCATCACTGAAAATGCTAAACAGTGATGACGGTAACACATAAAAGTTTTCTCACCTGGAACATTTAAACAAGCGTCAAATTTGGAGATTCAACATAAAAAAGTCATTATCTTCTTTACTTTTCTTTCTTTCTTTTTTTTTTTTTTTTTTTTTTTTGATGGAGTCTTGCTCTGTTACCCAGGCTGGAATGCAGTGGCCGGATCTCAGCTCACTCTAAGCTCCACCTCCCGGGTTCCCTCCATTCTCCTGTCTCAGCCTCCCGAGTAGCTGGGACTACAGGCGCCCACCACCTCGCCCGGCTTGTTTTTTGTATATTTTAGTAGAGAGGGGGTTTCACCGTGTTAGCCAGGATGGTCTCGATCTCCTGACCTCGTGATCTGCCCATCTTGGCCTCCCAAAGTGCTGGGATTACAGGCTTGAGCCACCGTGCCCGGCCAGCTTCTTTACTTTTCTAACTTAAAAATTTTTTTTTATTTTTGCTTTTTTGGGCACATAGTAGGTGTATATATTTATGGGGTGCATGAGATTTTGGTGCAGGCATACAATAATAATCACATCAGGATGAGTGAGGTATCCACCGCCTCAAGCATTTATCCTTTCTGTTACAACAATCTATTTACACCCTTAGTTACTTTTAAATGTACAACTAAATTGTAATTGATCACCCTACTGTGCTATCAAATAGTAGATCTTATTCATTTCTATTTGTTGTACCCATCAACCACCCTCCCTTCAACATTTTAATAAAAATGGAAGTCTATTTTAAGGTATCCATTCTTCCTATGTGGCTAAAACATGACCTTATTCTACAATGAATAAAAAAGAGACTGGGGGGAAAAACGCCTGTTCTAGAGGACTTTACCATCTCACTGGAGAGACAAAGCACACTGATGCTTCTGAGACAACCATAAAATCCTATCAGGATCACGCATATGGAAGTGCCCAGGAGGGTGAGCCTTCACTATGGAGACAAGCCTTAAACTGAGTTTTAAGAAGGTGAATTTTCTGGTAGAGGTATGCATAACATGGAGCTACAGCCAGCCTTTGAAGACAAGTCAGTGGTGAGTAAGGAATTATAATCCATGCCACCGGGCTGTAAGGCAGGGGTAGCCCTCCGCTGGATGGACCGTTCAACCAAGCTGCACTAGGGCATTCCGTACTGGCGCACTGCTGGGATGAGCATTATCGACAGGGAGGCACTCTCACCTTTCTCATGACTTACTCGATGCAGACACTAGTGGATGTTCTGATTTTGGAAAATGGGAGCATATATTTTTTAATAGACTGTGAAAAATAACAGAAAAATAGGAAATCGTGTTTTTGCTTTGGGCTACATTGGCAATGGGATAAAATGAACAGGCTGGGAAGCTGGCACCAGCAACACAGAGGAGTCAACGTCGGACAAATCTGCAGTGGTTCTTGCAGTAGGATTTGGAATTGGTACCACCTGCTCAAAGGCCTTCGGGGGCCAGAAAAATAAGTAACTGTGTGAAGCTGAGCAGGATAAGGGAGAGGAGAGACAGGGGCAGTTGTGGAGAAGTTGGGGAGCCTAGCCCAATGCATTAAAACACACTCTCCTGGCCCCAAGAAGCCTCTGCAGGCAAGATTTGACGCTCTGGCTGTGTGACGCCAGGCAAGTTTCTGAGCCTCTCTGAAGCCCTATTTTATTTACAAACTGGAGATAACCACGCTTGCCTTGAAGAACTGTGGTCAAACGTAGGTTAATAAATAACTTCCATTTTCAGCAAAATTACAGATTTAATAACTGGAAACTTTCCCACTACAATACAATTAGATATGCCAAATTAAATATGGGATTTATTTTAAATGCATAGCTAGGTGACTGGAAGTAACTCCCCAAAGTCTATAAATAAAAAGGAAACCAAAATCCATGGTGAGGATGGTGGTCGAGTGCAGTGGCTCGCACCTGTAATCCCAACACTTTGGGATTGGATCTACCCACCTTGCTTGAACTCAAGAGTTCAAGACCAGCCTGGGCAACAAGTTGAAACCTCCCAACCCTGGTCTCTACAAAAAAATACAAAAAACAAAAAATTAGCTGGCACAGCTACTTGGGAGGCTGAGGTGGGAGGATCAACTGAGCCCAGGAGGTCAAGGCTGCGGTAAGCCATGATCGCACCACTGTACTCCAGCCTGGGCAACAAGGTAAGACCCTGACTCAGAAAAAAAAAAAAAAAAAAAAAGTGAAGATGATGTGAGCCCACACTGTGGCAGCATGGAGTTGGTTGAGAGGGTGTGGCAGGGATTTATCTCGGTTACCCAGAGGAGCTAGGAGATGAAACTGAAACTCCCATATACAGACAAGACCCTTGAAGATAACTCAGGAGAACAATGAACCCACCAGCACAGGCAGAGAAAGAGAAAGCCTTTCTGTCTCTCACCCGGTGGGCATTTTTAAAGTTCCCTCTGGAAATTCAAAACTTTAGGTTAGATCTCACACACATTTAGGTATCAAACTTGCTACCCAAGATGATGCAAAAGTAATACAAAAATGTATCCATGGACTGCGGTAACCTTGAATAGAAAACCAATGCACGACTCTCAAACATGAGTTCAGACACGGCACACAAAGAAAGAAGCTACCGTGAGTGAGAGCCAGCGGACAAAACAAGCAGTAGGATTCAGTAAGAACTTCTGAGAACAGAACTCTTGTATAAGACTAAAATAATAAAATTTTTAATGAATTAAGAAAAGGATAATCAAATATGTAAGAAACAAGATGAATGACGATGAAAATATAATAAGATGAAAAGTGAATAGGCAGACTTCAAAATATAGAACTTATAAAAATAAAATTAGTGTTAATGTATTAAAAGCATCTTAGTGCATGTGTTGCACAGATAATTAGACAAAACTGAAGAAAGAATTGGCAAACTGAAGATAAACCTGAGTTTATTACACTGAATCTAGAAAAGAAAGAGAAAGAGATTGAAATACGTGGAGGATAAAATGGAAGTATCCAGCAAATATCTAACTGGAATTCCAGAAGGAATCAGCAGAGACTGGTATTAAAAGAGACATTGTCTAGAAATATAAGATGCCTAATATGTTTGTTTCTATTGATTATATTCATGTGACTCTGAAGTTCAAACGCCATTAACCACAAGAGCTCTGTGATTACAGAGCTCTGTAAAGGCCTTCTATATTGTGGTATAGTCGTGGCATTTTATGCAAGTAAAGAATTTTAAAGGTAAGCTAATGATGTAACCTGATGAACAAACCTGAGTTTTCATCCTAGCTCTGTCACTTACTAGGCACACATATTGCTTAAACTCCCTAAGCTCTAGTTTCTTCAACCATAAAATGGGAATAAAAACAATTAATCTCTAAAAAAGGTTTCTGTGAAAATAAAAAAAAAAATGCATGTGAAACACTTAATATAGAGTCTGGCACAGAATGAGATTCAACAAATGAGAACATCATTACTTTTTTTCATTAATTTTCACTTAGGATGAGAAAACAGAAGCTAAATAACTGCTCTGGTGTATTAGCAATAGAACCAGGATTAGATTCCAGCTCTCCCAACTCATATTCCTGTGCTTTTTCTGCCATACTCCACTGCCTCCCAAACAGAGATTAGGAGCTTCAGGCTGCTTTTGAACAGCCACATGAAACTTAGGAGACATGGCCTAAGATCCTTCCTTCTTGGTTTAAGATGACTTAATATATTGTGTGAAGACACAACAAGCCGTCATCCAAGACACAAACAAACAGGCCAGGTGCGGTGGCTCATGCCTGTAATCCCAGCACTTTGGGAGGCCCAGGCAGGAGGCTTGCTAGAGGCCAGTAATTTGATACCAGCCTGGGCAGTGAGATCTTGTCTCTACAAAAAGAAAAAAATTTTTTTAATTAGCCAGGCATGGTGGCATGTGCTTATAGTCCTAGCTACTCAGCAGGCTGAGGCAGAAGGACAGCTTGAACCCAGGAGTTCAAGACTGTGGTGAGCTATGATTGTGCCACTGCACTCCAGCCAGGTGACAGAGCAAGATCCCGCCCCTAAAAAAATAAAAATTAAAAAAGACATGAAAAAATAAATATCTGATGAAATTATAGGCCTGTGGAGAAGGAATTTCAAGCAGAGAAATTAGGAAGCAAATCCAATACCTCAAGGCATTTCAAGGAAGAGTCAATGGCAAGTCCACCTCTCAGATGGGCAGGTGTGCAGAGGCTGTGACCATCCCAGTGAACAAGGGCGCTCAGGTATTCCAGGGAGATGCCTCCTCCGTGGTATTTGGCAAATAGCCTCTGGAGCTCAGCTGGAAAAAAATCAGTCAGTATCAACCTTACAGAGATTTATGTGCTTCAGTAGCACACAAAGAAAATTTGTAATCGTCTATTTTCAGAGATGGAGTTCACTGCTGCCCCTGAGGGAATCTGCAAACGCGGCATCCTATGTGCTGTCAGCAACCTAGTCAGTCCCTTCCCCTACAGCTTTGGAACTAGTCCCTTGTTTATTCAGTAAGTATTCACCAGGAAACTGTGATGTCTTTATGAGCCTAATATTTTAAACCTCATAAGAGAGAGATTACACTCTTTGTTTTCATGTGTTTCCTGGATGGCAGAATTCTAAGTACTTAATGAGGTACTTAAAACCCTCACTGTGAACCTTATGGATGGACGAAAGTCTTCCTCACTGTCTTAAACAGGATCAAGCACTTTGCTGATAGAACGCCATATTATTACGTGTGAGGAGAGTAATTACTAATAATTAATGCTAATGAGACTCCCACTACTGGCTAACATAGACTAAAAGGGACCAGAGTAACCTTCCCACAAGAAACACTAAAAACCAGAAGAAGAAGTAAAAATAAAAAAGAGCTTTCACAAATGAGATTTCAGGCCACACAGGACAGTGATTCCTAAGAGAGATGAAATATGTGAGGTGGGCTTTACAATTGTCCTAGCTTACCGCCGAGAGAGAGTTTCCAGGCCTGGGTGCAGCGAAGGGGAATGTAGGTGATGCAGGCACTCTCTCTCAGCTGAAGAAATGGAGCTGTAAGTCTGCAGAAGCCAAGACAGTTACAGTTTGCAGCACAAAGTACTTGTCGTTAGCTAAGTACTGATAAGGACATGCATGTGAGAAAACTACCCAAAGTTTGGGAAAGACCACGTAGAAGGAGCAGAGGAAATAATTCCTGGAGCTTACACAGAATCATAAGTAGTTTATATTCTCATCAGCCAGAGTGGAAAGCCACATAATTCATGGAGTGTCAGGAATGATACTTAACAAGGTAACTTAGCATAGTAACCCAGCAGCAAGGAAAAATTAACTCTGGACTAAGGGTTGTACTGGTAACACCCCCCCCCCAAAAAAAAACTTAAAAGCAAAATTTAAGTATCATCAAATACATCAATACCTTAAAATCATCAAAGCATTTCTACATATTCTGCATCTCAGAACAAGCCTCAAGAGTATTTCTAAGAATACAAATATAGGAATCATCCAAGTAACTAAAATTTATAATGTCTGATATCTAATCAAAAATTACCAGGCATGTTGCATACCCATTTCATAGTAGCAGTATTCACAATAGCCAAAAAGCAGAAGCAATGCAAGTGTCCATTAATGGACAAATGGAAAAGCAAAGTGTACATACAATGGAATATTATTTAGCCTTAAAAAGGAAGTAAGTCTTGTCATGCTACAATGTGGATGAGCCTTGAGGATATTATGCTAAGTGAAACAAGACAGTCACAAAAGGGCAAGTACTATATTAGTTCACTTATGTGAAGTATCTAAAGTAGTCAAATTCATAACAACACAAAGCAGAGGCCGGGCACGGTGGCTCAACCCTGTAATCCCAGCACTTTGGGAGGCCGAGACGGGCGGATCACGAGGTCAGGATATCGAGACCATCCTGTCTAACCCGGTGAAACCCCGTCTCTACTAAAAATACAAAAAAAACTAGCCAGGCGAGGTGGCAGGCGCCTGTAGTCCCAGCTACTCGGGAGGCTGAGGCAGGAGAATGGCGTAAATCCGGGAGGCGGAGCTTGCAGTGAGCTGAGATCTGGCCACTCACTCCAGCCTGGGCAACAGAGCGAGACTCCATCTCAAAAAACAAAAACAAAAACAAAGTAGAATGATAGCTGCCCAAGGCTGAAAGTAAAAAGATATAATGGAGAGATACTATTAATGGGTATAGAGTTTCAATTTTGCAAGATGAAAAGGCTCTGGAGATCTGTTGCACAACCATGTAAATATACTTAACACTACTAAACTGTAAAATATATATATAAAATCAGGCATGCAAATAATTCATACTGAGGAGAAGACACAATCAATAGAAACAAACTTGAAAGTGATAGAATTAGCAGATGAAGACATCTAAACAGTAACTTAATTGTATTCTATATGTTTAGGAAGCTAGAAAAAAATAAGCATGTTAAATAGCAACATAAGAGCTATTAAAAATAAAAGATCCAAATCCAACTTCTACAGTTGAAAACACAATGTGTGAGATAAAAAGCACACTGGACTGGATTAACAGCAAATTGTACACTGTGAAGAAATAAAAAGATTAATGAACTGGAAGACATGGCAATATAAATCATCTAATATGAAAGAAACACAAAATGAAAAAAGCCAAAAAATAATTATAGAAAAATATAACGAGTAAGCTGCAGGGCAACTTCACAGGCTTAATATATGTTTTCCTGACTTTCCAAAGAAGTAGAGAGAGGAAAGGAGACAGAAAAAAGGATTTGAAGAAATGACAGCCAAAGCCATAGTTCAATGAAAACTATAAACACACACATTCAAGATGCTCAACAAGTCCCACTGACAAAAAAAAAAAAAAGAGGAAAACTACACCAAGGCAATCAATTTGAGCAACAAATTTCTCAGAACCAGTGACGAAGAAAAACATATTTAAAACAGCTTCACACACACACACACACACACACACACACACACACACACACAACATATATATGCAGAGGCACAAAGATAAGAGTGTCAGTAGATTTCTCATTGGAAACAATGCAAACCAGAAGACAGTGGAACAAAATCTTTAGAGAAAAGAAGACTGCCAACTCAGAATTTTTATATCCAACAAAAATGAGAGAAAATAAATACATTTTCAGACATACAAAATGCTAAATTATTCATCACCAGCAGACTCAAACTACAAGAAATATTAAAGGAAATCCTTCAAGCAGAAAGAAAATGATACAAGATAGAAAAGAAAAGAACATTTAAATATAAAAGAAATGTAATAAAGTAAGAATTTTAAAATGCGTATAAATAAATGTAATGTGAGGACAATATGGCAAATGCTAAAAGTAATGAGTAAGCAAGTGTTCTAGGACACACACAAGAGAATGACTAATTTTATCCAGTAAGAAGATTGAGTGAAAATGAGTGAAGATTTACCCAGGAAATGATATCTGAAAGGAATTTTGAAAGACAGGTAGGGTTTCAACATATGGAAATGAAGGGAAGGACATACTAGACAGATGGGAGAGCATGAGATAAAAGTACAGAGTGTGTATTGGCAAAGATAAGCGATCTTAGACGAATAGGTCATAAAATGCCAGAGTGCACTGCAGTCAGGAGGTTCCAGTGTGTGTGAGTAGAAAGAACTGGAAACATCGATAAGACCTGGATCATCAGAGCCATGATGCTTTGTGCAAGAGCTTGGTCTTTCTATGGGAAACGGGGAGCTGCTAAAGTCTTTTGAGCCAAGATATTTTATGTTTCAATCTGCTTTAGGAAAATAACTTTTATCAAATGTGAAGGATAGATGAAAGAAGAGAGGGAGGGAAGGCCAAAAAATAAATTCAGAAGTTAAAAAAGCAATCACAAGGAGTGGTTGGGGAAGCCCAACATAAAAAGTAGAAAGGTAGGAAGGTATATGAGAATATCTCAGGGGTAGAAGCTAAGGACATCTTAATTAATAGAATGTGGGATATGAGAATTAGGGAAGAACCAGGTTTGCCATAAAGACACTAACCTGGGTGGTTGAAGAAGAAATGGAGGCAACAAAAGAGAAAGAGTAGATTTGAAGAGGAGAAGAACACTGATTTGTTTTTGGAAATACCGAGTTTAAGATAACGTCCAAGTGGAAGAAATTCACAAGTTGTTGAGATACTGAACTAATTATCTGAGGGGAATGCCAGGGTTAAAGAACGAGATTTGGAATTATTTGCACAGAGATAATGACTGAATCCCAAGTGTCTGCAATAGCCTTAGACAGAAGTGTGTGGCCATCTCATAGAAAAGGACATCAAGAATGCCTGTATTAAAAGTGAGGGCTAGGACCCAGAAAGGAGTCAGAAGTCATCAGAAGTAGGAGGGGAGCTGGAAAGTCACCATTTTCCATGAACCAAGGAAGAAAGTAGGATCCAGGCTCTGAGCATTGTTACCATTTCCTGCCATGTCTGCCAGGTAAGCACCTTTCCCCGCTAAGGACCAACTAAGGCATCACCTTCTGTGATGCTCTCCTTGACTCCCTCACATAGACTGTATCCCTGACTCCCTTGGGCTCCTGTTACACATTGTAGACACCTTTATTGTGGCACTCATAACACTATTATAATGTTTGTGCTTATATTATAATGTAATGTGTATGTGTGTCTTTCCCTACTAGACTGTAAGCTCCTAGACTTGCCCAACACATAGGAGGATTCCAATAACATTTGTTTAATGCATGCATGCATTCCAGCTCTGTCAACTTGCACACACAGGAGCCTCCCAGCCCCAGTGCAGTCTGACATTTTATGACCTAGCCATCTAAGATCACTTATCTCTGCAACAGACAGTCTGTACTTTTATCTCATGCTCTCCCATCTGTCTAGAATGTCCTTCTCTTCATGCGTGCATTGAACAAATATTTAGCATGTGCTACTATATGTGCTAGGCACTTTACAGGTCCTAGGGATGCAATGATGAACAAGACAGACAAAGATACCACTCTTGCAAAGTTTATATTCTAGCATTAGGATAGGGATAGGAAACAGATAAAAAGTAAACAAATTAGCGACAAAGAAAATTTTATTTTATTTTGTAGTAAGTTCTGTGAAGGAAAGAGCACTGGCTGGTGTTTGGAGTGTGCTGGGACACAGTCTAGGTACCGATTTAAGTTCTGTGGTCAAGGGAGGACTCACTGAGTAAGTGGTGTTTGAACCAAGGCATGAATGAGAAGAAGGCAGCCATGCAGAGTGCAGGAGCAGTTGTCCAGACAAAGGAACAGATAATGTACATTTTTCTAAAGAGAAGATACTCAAGAAACAGAAAGAAGGTCAGTGTGGCTGAAGCATAAGGACAAGGGCACATATGGAGGAAATGAAGTCAGGAAAGTGAGCAAGAGCCAGATCATGGGATGCTGACATGATCTTGAAGGTAATAGTGAGGAAGGAGTTTAGATTTTTCTCTTCAGTGCTTTGCAAAGCACCTAGATAATTTTAAGCAATGAAATGAACTAATTTTAATTTGCATTTTTAAAATACCATATTGAATGCTATGTAGAGAATTGAAAGAATGAATGAGTGGATGGATGGATGGATGGATGGATGGATGGATGGATGGATGGATGGATTAATGGATAGATGGGTAGATAGATCAGATGACTGGATGGATGGATGGGATGAACGGATGGATGAATGGGATGGATGGATGGATGGATGGATAGATGGATTTTTGTAGAAATTTGAGGAGAAAGAATTTTGTGGAAATAAAAGTTGTAAGAAGGGTCAGAGAGAAGCATGGTACCAGTTGAGGAGAAGGAGACTTTGGAGAGAAAAAGCTCAAAGCTAAAAGAAATTATAGCTAAAACAAAGTGACAGAGGAGACCAGAGAAGATACAATCAAAGGAATGAGAGACAGATTGTACTTAGAGAGACAACAAGGAGGAACGAGAAGAGGCGATGGACGCTTTCTCAGATGGCCTGCATCTCTATCAGAAGTGGTTGAGATGAAATGTCAGCACTGCTGCAGTGAGGAGCACATTGGTACCATGAAGCAAGAATGAGAGCAATTTGGGAAGCGCAGAGTTAGGATGGTGAGGCTGGGATGAGTTCAGTCATCACGGTTGTATGATGTTTCTTTTTCCTAGTATTGCTCAGAAACCTAAGCACAAGAGCTGAGAGAAAAGAAGTTAGCCTCTGAGGCTTATCCAGGGGCCAGAACTGAAGACTAAGTGGTGGAGCTGAGAACATTTGTTTCAGAACGATCAACTCACAGCATATCTACTGAGCATCTTTTGTGTGTCCTACAATGTGTCAGGTACTAAGGATACAACACCAAGTAAAACATTTTCCTTGTTCTTGGAGAACACACAGACTGGGGAGAGGTGACAGAAGTAATCATCCCTCCAGTGTGACACAGGCTGCAATGAGGGTAAACAGGGGTTCTACGGTACACATAGGAGGACCCCTAGCCAAGCCTTGAGAGTTAAGAAAGTTTCCCAACAAAGTGACCTCTAAACTAAGAGACCAAGCGAGAGAGTCGGCCACTAAACTGGCTGGAGGTGGAGGGCACATGGGGAACAGCTAGTGAGTGGCTGGGGAGAAGAAGCTAGAGAGGTGAACAGGGCCCATTACAAAGAGCCTCTTGCCATGCAGCAATTTTGGACTTTATGGAAGAGGGTTAAGCAGAGTAGAGTCAGACTTGTGCATAGAGATATCCTTCTGGCTACAGAGTGGACTGCAGCGAAGGAAACGCAGGAGACAAGATGGAAGTTGGTAAAAACATTCCTGACTCCACTGAGTTATAGCCTTAAGTTCAAAACAATGTCCCCCTTCCCCCACTGGGTCAACATTAGAATGTTAAAGATAAAGAAGGTAATAAAGATAAGACGGGTGTGAACCTGAATGCAGGCCTCAGAGCCCAGACAGGTGTGCAAGATACAAGAACGCTTATCTAGGACACTGATTTAACCCACTTTCCTTGTACACCTTCTCTTATAAATCAGCAGCATGGATTTCTTTCTTTCTTTTTTTTTTTTTTTAATTTATCTTTTACAGGGACAACTAAGTATATTTTGATCTAGGAAATCAGTTTACAAAACATTCCATAGTCTTGATGCTGAGGGCAATGGATGTGACCTTGGATTTATTCCACTCCCTGAGTCCCATATAAGCATCGCCTCGCTTTTTATGAAAACACTTTCCATAAGCTCTGCCCATGAGTCAGAATCTATGAGTGTGGGGTCCAGAAATCTGCATTTTAAACAACCTTCTTCTAGTCATTTCCCAGGGCTGCTGTAACAATCACCACTAGCTGAGTGACTTCACATGACAGAAATGTATTGTCTCTCAGTTCTAGAGTCCAAAGGTCTGAAATCCAGGTGTCAACAGAAGCGCGCTCCTCTGGAGTCTCTGGGGAAGGATGCCTCTTGCCTCTCCTACCTTCTGATGGTGGCCACAGATCTTGGCATTGCTTGGCTTGTAGACAACTCACTTCAGTCTCTGCCTCTGCCTTCACGGGGTGCTCTCCCTGCAAGTCTCTGTCCGTATCTTCCTCTTCTTGTGACGACACCAGGCACTGGATTAGGGCCTGCTATAATCCACTTTGACCTCATCTTGGTTAGATCTGTGAAAACCCTACCTCCAAATAAGGTCGCATTCATAGGTGGTGGGGTTAGGAATTCAACATGTCTTTAGGAAGACACAGTTCAACCCATTGCAGTTCCCAAGTGAGTTTCATGGCACTTGTTTACAACATTGTCACTGCTCTGGGAACTTGGATGAGATCCTATTTATGGCCCAATAGTGAAAGCAAGAGTTCACACAGTCACACAGCATCCCGTTAGGCTGGGGTTCCGCCACCTGGTCTGATCTGGGGGAGAACGGGGTGTGGGCAGGAGGAACACTGTAGAACGCGCTCTGGGGGACACATGCAAGGGCCCTGGACTCCACGTCTCAGCTCAAGCCATCCAGCTTCCCAGCGGGATGTGCAGCTCGCTTTTCCGGAGGCAGCATCACAAAGAATCCACATAACAAACAACAAACATGAAATTTTTACCCGAAGCTTGAAACCGGAGGTGGAGATCTTTTTCCTCATGATGCAGGCTGCCTGTACTAGCAACCTTCCTCTACAGTTCTGCCTGATTTAAGTGGACCAATCACGATGACATTTTCAGGGAGTAGCTGTTCTTGCACCTTCTGGGGTCAGGCAGCCTGATTCAAACCCTGGCTCTACCACGTACTGAGCAATCTTAGACAATGTACATAAGCCTCAGTTTCTTCATCTCTAAAATGGGGCTAATAATTGCAACTACCGGGGAGAATTAAATGAGATGATACAAGGAGGGTTCTTGCCACATAATCAGCGTTTAATACATGGGAGCCATTCTGTATATAGCCATCGTCACCGCCATTGCTGCTGACACACTTGTAGCTGATGGAGCCTGACTTCTGAGGCTCCAGCGTGAAGCCTCATTCCCCCATAGGACTATGTAGCTTGCAGTCTGATGAAATGACAAACCAAAACTTTCCTCTGATATTGAAGAATCAAGTAAAAACAATCTTGAGGCAACGCAGTGTGTTTTTTGAGAGAAGACTTCTTCCTAAACCAAAGCACCAGATGTTCCCTTGGGAACTACAGAGAAATGGCCCGGCCTTGGCAGAAGTGTCCGTTTTACTCTCGGTAGCCTACTTAACATTGTTATTCACTGAGAAGTGTTATTAAATGCCCCATGAAATGTAATAAGTAATATGATTTACTCATACATATTTTTTAAATCACTGTGTTGCTTTTTAAAAAAAGAGATCAGTCCTAGGGGATTCTCTCTTCTCCCCAAACCCATAAGAATCCAATCAGCACACTCCCAGGTCAAAAAAATAGAAGCCGAACGGAAAATTGCCGTTCTGATCAGGAAACATCAGGTTGCAAAGGCTTGGGGTTTGTTTGTTTGCTTGTTTAAAATCACATGGGTCAGACGTGTGTGAAATTTATATAGAATGAAAGCAGAATGACCCCTCAGCATCATTTCCACATGGGCTGCTGTGGGTGTTATTATTCTGTTGACTCGCTGCATCATCGATCATAAAAATCAAAAGTGACACGTCAGACAAAGGGCCAAGGTCTCCCAGAAGGCCTGCATCTCGGTCCTTTTAACATTGCCATCCACGTCACAGCAACGTGGCCTCTGCTATCAGAACAACATGAGAGGACCTAAATCATCTTTTTGCAAATAGGAATCACCTACTCTGTTTTCTACCCACATTTCAATGACCCACTTTCTGTTGGGGGCAAGATGAAAGCCGGGTTACACAACGCCACAGATGTTTATTTCCCTTGTTGATGTTTGCTCAAAACAACCCACCCTTACGGAAACGAGGCTGCCTACAGATGCCAATGCTCTACAACCAGAGATCTCAGTTCTTAGTCAGCCAATGCTCTACAACCAGAGGTCTCAGCTCTCAGCCAGCACACACATGAACCCCTGGAATTGTCAGGGTGTTTGTGAAGTTCTTCTTGTCCATGGCACTGTGCTGGGCACCAGGCAAAGCAAACGGGGTCTATGTGTCCTCTGCACTTTAGGGGCTTGTAATAGAATGCTGCGGATGCTCACGTACACAGTCAGCTGCCAGGCATGTGGTCCTAAGGATAAAATGGGGACATGGATGTTACATGCATTCTTTGTCATTTCATTCTACTATTGTCACGTGTATACACCCGCTGCTCCTTGTGCACGCCCCTACCCCCAACCCTTGCTTCAATCCAGTGATCCCTAAGGAGAGCTCTTGAGGCCAAGTAGCAGTTTGCCATGATTCACGCAAACGTGCAAAAGGTGGATAATGCGTTAGAGCAAATCCACTGAAGAGATTTTACTCAAGGCAATAATCAAGTTTTCACTAAAGAAAATTCCCTGGAGGGTGACTGACAAATGGAGGAGAGCAAGAGCAGAAGTAAAAGGACCCCAGGGTGAGCTGTCGGCCTGATCCCAAGGAGACACCACAAAGTCCCGGACGGAGGGGTGGCAGAGGGTGGAGAGACGGGCTGAAGCCTGGAGACACGCAGATGGGTTCTTGGGGATAGTCTGGATGTGGAGTGAGTGTTTTGCTGGTTAAAAGGTTACTAGGCAGTATGTAAGCCAGAGGTGACCGCATCCACATCACTGCGTGTTCTGAGAAGCTCTTGGGCATAGTGTGTGAGAGGGACGGAGAAGTGGCTTAAAAACTGGAGTGTGCAACTCACAGCGCTTCCCACATGGTGTACATATAAATATTGCTCTCTGACGTGCAGCTGCAGCTGCTCCTTCCAGCACCTGGCTCTGTTTGTCACCCGGCCCCAAACTCACTCTTGCAGGCTGGCTCCCAGGGCCACCCTCCGCCTCTGCTTGCTTCAGGCCTCTCTACGGCCACAGCACCCACTGGGCTTCAGGTGGTCTGAGGGCCTGTCCTCTCCCTGGCTGGCCTTTCATCCCTCGTTCCAGTCCCAGCCCTGCCCTGCATGGAGGGACTTGTGCCCCAGTCCGTAGGATTTCAGATGATGATTCCCTGTGCAGACAGGCTCCTGGGGTGCCTGTGCTTGCTGCAGGGCAGAGCCTCAGCCAGTAGAGCGGTGGGAGTGAGTCCTGAGGGCTGGCTCTGTTCTTTGGTCACCATTTGCTGAACGCCTGCCATGTGCAACTCCTCACACTGGCACAATACATACAGGACACACTGAGGCACGAGTGTACAAAACAAGGCAGGAGAGAGGCACCGACTAGACAGGGGGAGAAATGCAAGACCAGCGTGTGGCATAGACACTGGCTCACAACATGAAGCACACTTCTCATGACTCACAGGCAATTTTCAGGGTTCAAATTTTCAGGAATTTTGAAGCCCATGGTTAAGCCAGGGGTAGACTGACATCAGTCATGATGACAGCATTTGCACTATGGAAATGAGCAAACCTTACGCACCAGGCCTCTCCCATCCCAACGTTTCCACCTCCTGGACAGCTGCAGTTGAGACTCAGCGGTCCTCACCCCTTCTCCTCCTATTTCTGGGACCCCTTGTGGAGAATACAGGACACCAGCCCACATTATCATGGACTTGGGTAAATGTTGTGCTAAGTTTAGGGTTAGATTTGGAGCTTGATGCTATGAACAGCAGAGGAATTGGAATATGGGGGTCCTAGCCTCCTGCTCGCCTACTCTCAGCCATACAGGTATGGGGGAAGGTCAGCTCTATAGCTACAGATGGTGAATAAGACATGGCTGGGGCCTGGCACGGTGGCTCACGCCTGTAATCCCAACATTTTGGTAGGCCAAGGCGGGTGGATCGCCTGAGGTCAGGAGCTCGAGACCAGCCTGGCCAACATGACGAAACCCTGTCTCTACTAAAAATACAAAAATTAGCTGGGCGCGTTGGTGGGCGCCTGTAATCCCAGCTACTCAGGGGGCGAGGCAGGAGAATCACTTGAACCTGGGAGGCAGAGGTTGCAGTGAGCCAAGGTCGCACCACCGCACTCCAGCCTGGGTGACAAAAGCAAAACTCCGTCTCAAAAAAAAAAAAAAAAAAAGAGAGAGACACGGCTGGGACATGACAGCCCAAGAGGAAACTGAGGCAAGGCAGGAAGGAGTGCCTGGAGCCAGGGTGTCCACTGGCTTCCAGCACACAGCTACACGCCTTGGGCATGGAATGGGATAGCTCCATGCCTAGGTCTCCTAATTTATAAAAGGAGGATCCTAACAGATTGTCAGGACTAAGGTTGTAATGCGAGGAACATAGTGACAGAGCGGGTTCCTGCCGCAGTCACTGCCCATCCCTTTTGTCACTTGACCTGCCCAACATCCTCACAAAAGAAGCACGAGAAAGGAGCTGGGACTCACCTGAGTCATTTCCTCCTTTTCCTCTTCTCTGAAAATCCCAGTCGTTTTTAATCCCATGACTAGATTGGGCTTCCAAAAGCTCTCAGCCAGGAGTTCCCAAACCCGATCAGTCACTGGAATCCTCTGGAAACTCCTCAGAACACAGATTCAGGCTCACCAGATCAGAATACCTTGGCGGGGCCCCGGAATGTGCATTTTTAAAGCTCCCTGGGGAAATTGCTCCCGACCTGGACTGGGGAAACCCCCGCCCCACAGCGTGCAGGCTCCAGGTGCAAGTCACCAGAACGCTCAAGGTGGTCGGTGTCTGGAGATCTCAGATAGGGCTAATCCGTTTATTTAGAGGGGCTTTTTAAAATCTTGAAATCAGGAGATCTTTGCAATAAACAATGTGCGTGCCTCCTTGCAAAGTAACGTAAACCAATAACAGGCTCCAATAATGCTATTTTTAAAAGGCTTTAGATAACTTTTTCAATGCACAGCAACCCACTTAACCAGACTTAATTCATTTTATGGCCAGTTCTAAAGCTGAACCACTAGTGTTCCGAGATCATCACTGAACCAAATGGAGCCATTTCATGTCACCGCCACACCGGCCACTTGCTTTGTGACATTAAACCAATAGATGCCACATGGCGCAGGCCAGAAAGAGTGTTATTTGCGTCGCTCCCTTCACTCCCTCAGTAGCGGGCACTGCCCTAGTAGAATTCCCAATGTTCTTGACTGTGCCTATTTCATGCACCAAAAGAAAAAAAAAAAAAAGTTCTTCATCTGAGCCTCTGGCTCCTGGCAAACGTGGAGATAGGTTCAGCTGATGTGCTTTTCCTGATAAGTTCGTGTTACAGGCTTCACAATGGTGACCTCAAATCCACATTGCGATGGACAGCAGTTCAGCCAACGCACCGAGCTCGATAGCCCACTGCCTGCCTTTTAATTAAAATTCCAAGTTGGTGTTTTTGTTTTCAAAGGAAGGATGGAGCCCATCAAGGTCACTCGGTGCAGCCAGGCGCTGCTGGGAAGAATGCCTCGCTGCATATTTACACTTCAGCGGCTCCTGGGAGGGCAGCACGCTGCCGCAGGAAGGATTTCTAACAACTTTCAGAATGGTTTCCAGATATAAATAGCCGCTATGGCATGATATATTCTAGCAAGAAAGACTGGAACAAAAGTAGGTTATTGACTGGCAGTGGGCACTGGAGCCTCTGGGACTGGGCTCTTTCCAGCTATATTTAGCATCCACATTAATGTACTGCCTGCCGAACAATGCCCTCTAGAAGAGCCACATAAATCAGAGGAGGAAAGATGACTCAAATTTATGAAGCAATCACGGGGAGAAACCCCTGGGTACAATCACTGTGATAAATACCTTGTTAAGCCCCCTGCCCATCCCCACCTTATGCTTCCTGTTAACAAGAGGGGTCCATTACTGAGCGCCGCTGCTTCCCAAAGGAGAAGCCATCTGCATGGAGGAGCTGGGCGGCAATCTGGGCCCAATCCAACCTGGCAAAGCCATTCTTAGAATTAAAGAGATGGAAGAGCCCGCTAAACAAGCACGCTCCCTCCCTGGATTTTTGAGGGTGATCATTTTGTTCTTTTCAATCGCAAAATCTTTTTTTTTTTTTTTTTTTTTTTTTTTTTTTTGCCGGTGGGGAGGTCTTTCTGTTCTTTGCAATCGCAAAATCATTAAATACAGAAGCAAAGAGGTTTTCATGTTTGCTCCGTGACACAATTTTTTATGTAAAGAATTGTCAGGGAGCGGCCAGGCGCAGTGGCTCATGCCTGTAATCCCAGCACCTTGGGAGGCCCAGGCAGGTGGATCGCAAGGTCAGGAGATCAAGACCATCCTGGCTAACACAGTGAAACCCCATCTCTACTCAAAACACAACAAATTAGCCAGGCGAGGTGGCAGCACCTGTAGTCCCAGCTACTCGGGAGGCTGAGGCAGGAGAATGGCATGAACCCGGGAGGCGGAGCTTGCAGTGAGCCCAGACTGAGCCACTGCACTCCAGCCTGGGCGACAGAACAAGATTCATTCTCAAAAAAAAAAATGTCAGGGAGCAATCCTGGCCAGGTGTGGTGGCTCACGCCTATAATCCAGCACTTTGGGAGGCTGAGGCGAGTGGATCACCTGAGGTCAGGAGTTCAAGACCAGCCTGACCAATATGGCGAAACCCCGTCTGTACTAAAATAGAAAAATTAGCTGGGTGTGGTGGTGTGCGACTGTAGTCCCAGCTACTGGGGAAGCTGAGACAGGAGAATGGCTTGAACCCAGGAGGTGGAGGTTGCAGTGAGCTGAGATCGTGCCACTGGAATCCAGTCTGGGCAACAGAACGAGACTCCGTCTCAAAAAAAAAAAAAAAAAAAAAAAAGAATTGTCAGGGAGTAATCTTTTGTTAGACTGTGTTCCTTGGTTTCAGGGTCAAAGATGAGGAGCCCTTGCATGCTTTGAACTCCCCATTTTGAAAATGTAAGTGAAAGGACACCTCCCCCACAGAAGAGCAAGCTGGGCCACATGAGACGCAGTGTTGGGTCTTGCATCAAGAGATGGCAACAAGGGCGGCACGCTGCCTGGACAGGAAACCGGATCATTACCTCCTTCATTCTGGCTCCTGGTGGGACAGCTGATCCCATGGTGGGCTCCATGATCCTGGGCAAAATCCTCCAGTTCTCCCAGCCTCTGCTTCCTCATCTGCAAAATAGGCATAAGAAGAGACCCCACCAGGAGGAGCTACTGCAAAAATAAATGAGAAAATGTAAGTTGAAAAGCACTTATTGCAGTACCTGGCACATAGTGAGTGTTCGGGGAATATTAGCCATTATTTTGACAGATGTTGAGGATTCCTCAAACTCTGCCTGCATCTCCCCCAAGTCAGAGAGGATGCAGGGTAGACAGGTGAGATCAGGGCTCTCCTGCCAGCTTGCCATTGGGCGTGCCATTCGTTCATTCAAATGTGAATTGAGTCCCTACTGTGCAGTATGTATTCTATGAGCAGGCATCACGTCTGTGCCTTTGTCTTCCCTTGTCCAAAGTAGAATTAGGTCTCTGACTATGTTCAAAGATTATAATTACATAAATCCAATCCACTAATTGGCTGATTACATTCACACAGATCATTTTCCTTTTTCATGGTGATAATGTGAATGTTATTCATGGCACACAATTTTCAGAAATAAACTGAGCCTGAGAAGCGTTAATGTAATTGGACAAAGCAAAGACCTTTCAGGTATTAAGTAATACAGACAGGCTGGAAATAAGCTATTTTTCCCTTAAAACTCCAGTGTCTTTTAACCACATGGATCAAGATGTCACTATTGAATGGAACAGTGCAAAAAAGTGGTGAGAAAGGGTCTTTTGCAGATCTAAGTATTACTGTAACCTAATGTGCTAAGATCTAAATAATAGAGAACAAAGGGGTGCCTCCACACGCCCCGAAGACAATGGAACTGGCTCCCAACTCTTCAGCTTCGTCAGGGTGTGAGTCACTCCGAACAAATCACTTCACCTCTGCAGGCTTTCGTTTCTTCATCTGTGAAAATGCAAATAATGACACCTAACTCCAAGGGTTTTGTGAAACTTAACTGAAGGAACCTGGTGCTTAGCGATGTGGGACACAGGAAGGAGAGACCCTCCTATCCCTGGGGAATACCCCTCCCCCATCCAGTCTCTACCTGGGGATCTCAACAGGAGAGTGAGAAGTGTCAAGCAAGGCCACTCACAGGTGGCCCTTGCCCTCCTGTGTACCCCATTGTCTACACATAGATGGACTCAAGATTGCTAGGAACGTTAAAGCAGGGTTTGAGTTTACTTCTGCCCTCACCCCTCTACTGAAACTTGGCAAGACCTTCTAATCTCTGAAGCTAATGACCTTTGGCCAGGATTCATCTTCCTCCCTCTTTTTGCAGCGTTTGACACTGGCTGATTTCCATCTAGAAATCCTTTTCTCTTTTAGTTTCTATGATATGACACTGCTCGAAGTTTCCCCCTACCTCTCCAATACTTTCCCCCTAAGTCCTCATTATAGGCTCCACTTGTCGCTCTGATTCATAAATATGCACCATCCCAACATTTCTAGACCTCTTCTTCTCCTTCTGGGTTCTTTCCTTTCATCAATTTTATTCATTTCCATGGCTTCAACTCTCTCTTCACATCTCTCTTTCTAAGACCAAATCTTTATCTGTGGTCCTGACATCTTTTCCTAATCCTACAACAGGTGGTTGAGCACTCAAATGCCTAGAGGGGCCAGGCAGGTAATATAGTCATATAAATAACAAGAACAGCCTGGACCAGAGAGGATTATAGGGAGCAATGGAGACTGCAGCCAAGTGGAGAGCATGTAGTTCACTCACAATTCCACCCTTGTAGTTTTGTAGGAATGAGGGCCCAGTCATTCCAAAGCTTGATATTTTTCAAGAGAAATCACAAATGCAGCTATAATAAGCAATTAACTTTCAACAAATTCAACTTTTAGATGTGCAGATCAACCTCATGCAGGGCAAATTGCACCTAAAAGCCACATGTGGCTCATGAGCAACTAATTGACCTTATCTTTCCAGTCTCACAAGTTTAACTGCCCATTTTATGCCTTATTGCAAAGTCTTGCTGGAACTTCAAATTTCACATATTCAAACCCACCATAATCTTCTCTAAGCCGGCTCTTCTTACTCATGCCTATAATTCAGATATTGCCAAACCCATTCTCACAAGTATACAGGTTTGAAACTTCCACATCATCTTTGACTTATTCACTTCTACTCTCCACTGACCAGTTCTGTTTCATCAACTTTGCAATGCGTCTTGAGTCTAAAAGCTCCATTATATGCTCACTGACACCATTAATTCTCCACTGCAATGTTACAGTAGGGCTTCCTGGTCTCCCCATTTTCTCTTTTTCCCCTTCTTAATCCACCTACATACTACTGACCACCTTCCTAAAATACTCCCTTTCATGTAACTCCTCTGCTCAGGAGCTTCACAGCTTCCTATCAACCCATCAGCATGAAGTTTAGTCTAGATCCTTCTCAACCTGGCATTCAAGATCCTGCAAACTCAGATACTACCAGTTGTTCTTTAATATACATTCTCTCATGGCGTGAACCTGGGAGGCGGAGCTTGCAGTGAGCCGAGATGGCGCCACTGCACTCCAGCCTGGGCGACAGAGAGAGACTCCACCTCAAAAAAAATATATATATATACACACATTCTCTCCTTCTATGGTAATAGAACTACCAGTGATTTGCCAGGAACACAGACATGTAAAGCACAGAGTCTGTTTCCCAGCCTCTCTTGCAGCTAGGCATGGCTGTGTGACCACATTCTAGTCAATGGAATGGACATAAAGTTTTACATGGCTGTTCCTGTAAACCTTCTGTAATAGATAAGACATGCATGCCACTTCCTCCCCTTCTTCTTTGTCCATTTCTTCATTCTGATGTCTAAAATACGATTATATTAGTCAGGGTACTTCAGAGAAGCAGAACCAGTTAAATATAGATATATACAAAAGGAGACTTATTATAGGAATTGGCTCACGCCATTCTGGAGGCTAAGTAGTCCCAAAATCTGCCATCTGCAAGCTGTAGAGACCCAGGAAAGCCAGTTGTATAATTCAGCCCAAGTCCAAAGGCCTAAGAACCACATAGGGGAGCCAATGTGTGTGAGTCCCACTCCAAGGCAGAGGGGCTGAGAAGGAGGGTACAGGCCTTGGTGTAAGTCTTAAGGTCCAATGGTCCAAGAACCAGGAGCTCCATTGCCCAATGGTGGGAGAAGAGGGATGTCTCAACTCCACCTTTGTGTTCTATTTGGGCCTCAACAGAACAGACAACGCCCAACCACACTGGTGAGAGCAGATCTTCTCTCTTCAGTCAATGATTCGAATGCTAGTGTCTTCCAGAGACACACCCAGAGATGATGCCTTACCAGCTACCTAGGCATTCCTTAGCCCAGACAAGTCGATGCCTAAAATAAACCATCACAATCTTGGACCATCAATTAAAGACCCACATTGTAGAGCAACAAGGCAGAAGAAACCTCGGTCCCTGACACAAGAAGCACCGTTCCAGCCTGGACCTGCTGGGCTTCACATATTTATGTCTTAAGTCATGGTTGCTTTTGATTTTCTGCCACTCTTAGCCAAACCTTATTCTCACTAATATAGATTCCCCCTAACCTACCTCTTCCCACTCCTCTAACCGTATCGTATCAATTATTCAGACTGTTCCCCAATATGCACCTGCTTTTCTGCCTCTCTGTCTTTTCTCATACTACATCTGGATTGCTTTTCTCTCATTGAAATTCTATCCCTCTCTCAAAATCCATCTCAAATCTCATTTTTCACTTTCATAAAAACTTTTTTCTTCCCTCTAATAGCACATGATCTCTCCTCTAACTCTCTCTCTCTCTCTCTGTCTCAATTCCTCTCCCTCTCCCTGAGAGGCATTTTGTCTGTTTCTCTTTCTTCTCTTGTACATATGTATCCTAACACATGCTCATACACACACAGCCAGCACGACGCCCCAACATTGCTGGCCTGTGTGTGTCGAACAGAGTGGGTTCATGATATGATTTGTAGAACTGAATAGAGAAAAGTCACCCACAAGGGAACAGCAAGCAGCTGAGGAGTGGGTACAGAGGAAGTTCCTGCAGGTCTTAGAATGTCTGGAGACAAGGGCGGGTTTTGAATAGGCTTCCTGTACGTCTGTGAGCTGGAGCTGTTGGATGCACCTGCTGGCAGAGCCATCTCTACATCCCTTCTTAGAGCAACAGCACGGACTCCTGCCTCGCCACGGCTCTCCCTCAGTCTTGCTCCTTCCCACTAAACCCTGGGCAAGGATAGCCCTGGCATTAACCACAAGATCATCAGACCATTTTGATTTTGTATTTGATCAGGCACACGTTTTACAACTTTTCACTTGGGCAAACCTCCGCTGCACCCTAAGATCCACACACCCTTCCAGATTTTTCTTTTGGAAACTGCTCTGAATGACAATTATTAGAATAGCTTGGCTTGGCAGAGGGTCCAGGTTAGGATTACATGACATATGGCCCTGTTGGATGCAAGCCACACTTCTCAGATTATCCAGGGGGCTGGTCTCGGTGCCCATGAGCTACTTACCTAAGAACCCCCTTTACCTCTTCTTACCAGAGAACTTTGACAAAAGATGACATTTGAATATAAACAGCAAAGAAAGTAGTGGGAAAGGAGACGGAAATATCCTCTCCAGGCTCCAGGTTACTCTGGGGCTGAGCCTGCCAGGCGGTCAGATGATCTCTGCAACGTCTCTCCCGGGTGACATATGTTCTCTCAGGAACTGTGGGCTCTTCAGCAGTCTGGGCAGGAGGCTCGCACCATCTCTGAAAACAGAGCTGCTTGCTCCTGCCTCTGTCCTCTCAAATGCACACCTTTAGACTCCTAACCCTGGGTTAGTACTGAGGGTACCACAGACAGGAAGAAAGGAGAGAGCATCCGTGTCACAGGCTGGGTACATGGTGAGGACAGGAAGAACAAGGCAGAAGAGGCAGGAGATGGGAAGGGGAGAATGGGGAGGAGCTGGCCTCCCCGTAAGACACTGAGTGTGGCCTGCCCAAGGCTTCTTCTCACTTCTTGAAGCCTCTGTTCCCAGCCATTGATCCCACCGTCATCACAGACGCAGAGAACATTTATCCAGGCACATTCAAAGGGACTAATTTAGACAAAGACCTTCGGTTGGACCTTGAGTTTATTGCTTTTTTTTTTTTTTTTATCCTTTGCTTTTACTATTTTTTCTATCCTTCTTTTCATGCGCGACTTTTAACTTTATTCTTTGTTTTTATTAACTTAACATTTCATCATTTACCTATATATTTTTTAAAGTGTCCAGCACCATCCTGTGGTGCCTCTAAGATGTCTTAGATCTGGGGTCAGCAAACTTTTTCTGGAGAGGGCCACATAGTAAATATGTTTAGGCTTTGCAGGGTTTATGGTATCTGTCGCAGTTACTCTGCTATTGCTGTACAAAAGCAGCTATAGACAAGACGTAAACAAATGAGCATGCCTGTGTTCCCATAAAACTTTATTTACAAAAACAGGCAGCAAGCAGATTTGGCCTGGAGGCTGTAATTCGTCAACCCCTGCCTTAGATCCAGAACCAGAGCAGATATGAAGAACCCAAGAAAAACAGCTTCAGAAAGAGCCAAGTAAGTGAACAAATCTCACTGTCCTTTCAACCAGGCACCCATTCCTATTCCCAAGCTTCCGGTTCCTGGTGCTAGGATCATGGGGCCTCTTTGCTCACGTCTGAGTCTCTTAGTAACCATATTATTTGGTCTTCAATAATCACCCAGAAACCCTGCTAGTCAGACTGTGGACTGAACCTTTCTCATTCTCATTCATTACTAGCACTGATCCTATACGTACCCTAGTTTTCATCGCCACCCAACATCAGATTATGAGACTTCTTTCCAGACAAAATGCTAAAGAGAGCATAAGGCATCCAAAATGTATCCATGAGTCAGGCGAGGTGGCTCATGCCTGTAATCCCAGCACTTGGGAGGATCACTTGAGCCCCAGGAGTTCAACACCAGTCTGGGTGATATAGCAAGGCCTCATCTCTGCAAAAAAAATTAAAAATTAGCCAGGCATGTTGGTGCACACCTGTAGTTCCAGCTACTCCGGAGGCTGAGGCAGGAGGATCCCCTGAGTACAGGAGTTTGAGGTTATTGTAAGCTAAATGCACCACTGCACTCCAGCCTGAGTGACAGAGGGAGACTGCAAAAGAGGGGGAAAAATGTATCCCCGAGCTTATGAAAGGCACCACAGAGGAGGTAGCATATGAGCTGAGTCTTTGCTGGGCAGAGAAGGAAAAAGTACATTTCAGGTAGAGGGGGAAAAATGACTAAATGGAAAACTGACATGATCAGATTTTAATTTTAGGAAGGTAAATGGTTTCAATACGCAAGGAGAGTTGGGCAGGACTAGAGGAAAGGAGACAAAACAAGAGGCTGTTACAAGAGCCCAGGCAAGCGAGGATACAGATCCATGAAGGCAGTGGTAACAGAGCTGGGATGTCATCTCACACACGAACAGTTTCTACTGTAATACTGACAGAACTGAGTGATCCGCTGAATATGCATAGCAGGAGAGAGGAGAGCAGGGTTAGGTATACTCGGGTTAGAATTAGAGAAGGGTTTGGGCTAGAATTAAGGCTATCACTGGTTTATTCCCCATTTGAAAACATGATTCAAAAGATTCTCATAACCCGTCATAATTCACCCCTTCTAAAATACATTCCTTTTCCCATGTGAATGTCTCTAATTGGCCAGGCACGGTGGCTCAAGCCTGTAATCCTAGCACTTTGGGAGGCTGAGACGGGCAGATCACGAGGTCAGGAGATCGAGACCATCCTGGCAAACACAGTGAAACCCCGTCTCTACTAAAAAATACAAAAAATTAGCCAGGCGAGGTGGTGGGCATCTGTAGTCCCAGCTACTCAGGAGGCTGAGGCAGGAGAATGGCGTGAACCCGGGAGGCGGAGCTTGCAGTGAGCTGAGATCCGGCCACTGCACTCCAGCCTGGGCGACAGAGCGAGACTCCATCTCCAAAAAAAAAAAAAAAATCTCTAATTATAGGAGGTATCTTCAAACATTCTTTGTCTCTTAGTTTATTGGCAGTATAGTTTATCTCCGAGTGATAGCAGCACAACTAACCATTGTGGATCTTCAAATCGATGGCATCTTGGATTTTATGAAATGAGTGAATATGTTCAAAACACAATAGAAAATCAAATAATTCGCATTAGGCCAGAGGGAAGAGAGCCATCACTGATGTGTACTGTTTGCTAATAATATTTTAAACCTTGTGTTTTAAACAGCAGATATTTTAAATCTTGTATTTTAAAGCTTGCAGAGACTATGAAGTGCTTCCTTGAAGAAAAGCTAATTAAACTCACTTATGGGTTCAGGAGAGACTACAGAGGGTCAGGTAGTCACCTTGGCAGTGTTCAGGCAACAACAGGTAAGAACACATAAAACTTAAACAATAAAAACTAGGTGGATTCTCAAAAACAAAACATAAAAAACACCGAAAATGTAGTTCTTAAAAAGAGTAGGTAAAAAATGCAACAGAAAGCATAGGAGTAAATTATGACACAAGAGTTGTTATGGGAAGTTAGTTCAGGAATCTATCAAGCAAGTGAATTTGGTAAACAAAATAGCTATTTTTAAAATAACTTGTGACTCATTATCAACCTAATGTATGATTTGAGTTCATTCAAATAGGTCTTTTGTTGTTGTTCAAACTGGACCGCGTGAGTATCTAATAAACAAAGTGTCATGTGAACATGTTAATTGCCTAAATCCGGAATAGGGCTAGAAATCCTAAAAGGTGCCTAAAGAAAAGAAACTAAAGTCTCCCTGAACAAGAATTCTGTTTTCCTGCTTCTTGGCCGCACATGTAGATGAATATAACCGCCTCCCATTGCGAATCCCTGACTCTGGTCTTACCTGATCCCACGTATGCCTCACGCCTCTACCACCCTGATTCTTCTGAAATACCATTTTCACATCGCTGTTGTACTCCAAAACCCTTAACAGCTTCCTAGTACCTCACAATTACTGTCTAAACATTTCTGCGTGACTTGTAAGGCCCCTGACCTGGTCTACGTAGCTGACCCAAATTCCCAGTCTTCCGTTCCTTGTGGCCTCCACTACACACAGCTAATCTCAGTCTATCATCTGTACCTTTTCTAAGATATTTTTCTCCCAAACTGATATACCCCCTTTAAAACTCCTCCTGCCCATCAAGTTTCACTCTTTCAGCATCTTCCCCCAACGCAGTCAACAGGTCAGTCAGGATGGTCACAGTACCCAGAGCTCCCGGGAACACACACTTTTATGAAACCAGCCCTGGGGCCACAGCAGTCCCAAGGGGCTCCTTCTGCATAGGTGACCATGCTCCATACGACCGAGATCCTTTGGCCAGAGTTGATTGGATAAGGGTAGGCTCCTAACCTAGGCCGACAGTCAACAGGCTGGCCAGGGTCCCATGAGTTTGCCAGATGCAAAAATTCTGCTTAAAAAAGGACAATGAATTATGCCCAGACCGATGGGATCCCCTTGCTTGGAAACCTCTGCAGAAGACACAGACAGCAGGAGTCCTTCCAGGAGCAGGAGTGGAAACATCAGCGAGTAGTCAACACTCACAGTAGAGCCTGAGAGGGGAGTCCAGACCCTGCTGCACCAGGCCACAAAGCTGCCTTGTAACTAGAATGCTTTTGCATCTGGTACAGCCCCCCAATTCTAGTTTCCATGGGGCCATGTATAACACTGTTTTCATTTTCCCTAGGAACCCTGTCTGAAGGACATTTTCTGGGATCTCGTGAAGCCTGATGACTGAGGTTCCTGTTTCCCATGCATATCCGTACAATATCTAAGGGAAACTGAATAAGTATTATTTCCATAAAATAAACAAACCTGATGCACACACTGACCTTCACTGGTCCCTGTTCTCTGAATGTCTGCAGCATTTCCAGCCTAAGCCCATGCAATCTGGCACTTGTTTGTAACATCTTCTAAAAGTCTCTGACATTGCATATGCTTTAATTTTGCTTCCCAACAGATTATATACTTCCTTAGGGCAGGGTTCACAGTTCGTGTTTCTTTTTATTTCTTATCGCATAATGACCTTAAATAAGGTATTTAACCTCTCCAAGCATCAGTTTTCTCATTTTCAAAATTGGAATAACAATAGTACCTACTACTTAACAGGCTAATCATGAAGAATAAATGAGAACACGTCTATAAAGCAGTTGACTTACTGCATGGCATACAATAGGTGCTCAAGAAGTGCTGCTGGTGGTGATACTGATGGTGGTGGTAGTACTGGTAGTGGCAGTGGTTGTGATGATGGTGGTGGTGGTGGTGATGGTGCTGATGCTGGTGTTGGTGCTGGTGCTGGTGGTGATGGTGATGTTGGTGATGGTGGTAATGGTGATGGTGGTGATGGTGGTGGTGGTAGTAGTGATGGTGGTGGTGGTGCTGGTGCTGGTGGTGGTGGTGAAGGTGATGGTGGTGATGGTGGTGGTGGTGGTAGTGGTAGTGGTGGTGGTGATGGTGGTGATGTTGGTGGT
>NC_045455.1:93249241-93309516 GCF_002776525.5 Piliocolobus tephrosceles
GATGGTGGTGGTGATGGTGGTGGTGGTGATGGTGGTGGTGGTGATGGTGGTGATTGTGATGGTAGTGGTGGTGATGGTGGTGGTGGTGATGTTGTTAGTATATGCATCATATACTTCTGAATATATAGTAGATAATTTGGGAATATTTATTGATATGTGGGTTGTCTGGTAAACTATATACTACATGAGTTATAAAGGAGATAAGAGGTAGAGATAACTAGAAATGAAAACCAAAGTTGTGAACCAACTGCTTGAATATCAAGCTCTGTGCAGGATATATTATTTCATCTATACCTCACAAAAACTGATTGACAGAAATTCAGATTTAAAGATGAGAGAACTTAGAATACAATAAACGTAATAACGGGCCTAATTTTACAATACTAAGAAATAACAATGGCCGTGTTTGAGATCTGATGACTCTGGTAACAGCGCCTGTCCCACTGCCCCATGCTCTTGCATAAATAAGCCTCTGGGTAAGTAATGGCCAGAGAGAAGAGAAGCCCAGCAGTATTTTTTCAAAACCATAATGGTTTCAAAGTATAAACTTCATAGTTTTTCTCTGAAAGGGCCGTCTTTATGCATACTAACTATATCATTTGTATCCTAATCTCCCTGTCAAACTTCATGTTCCATTGACAACTGATCAAGGTTTATGTAAGTGTTAGCGGTAATAAAATTGAATACTCAGTTTCAACTGTGATGTACAAAGAAGAGGAAACAGGACAGTGAGGTGTCAAGAAGCTGCGCTGAGGCTGTGAGCTGGGAAGCCGCCGTCAGGACACACGTGGAGAGAAGCTCCACTGAGAAACCTCAGATATATCATCAGCCAATTCTGTTCCTCAGAATTCAAATGACAGAAGGAGCTGCCCTGTCGGGGTCTGTCTTACTGAGCAAGTGAGAGAAATTAGAATAAAATAAATGTAATGACTTGCCCAATTTTACAATACTAAGAATCTGGGGGACTTTTGAAGCTACTTTCTGGACAATTGGTGTTGAGGGAGGCAGGAGAGTGTCAACATTTACTGAGCCTCTGGGAAAAATTGAACCTCCACTCACTTATTGAAGGAGCTCAGTGGTTCTCTGAGGATGTACATTTTCTTGGGATGAAGGAATGAGGCCCAGACAGCGTTTGCTGGGGTTGCTCGGTGAGCAAACGCTGAAGCTGAGCCTCACTGCCGCGTCAGTCAGGGCCTCCTGCCCCTCACGTCCCCTCTGGAGGAGAGCAGAGGATTTGGAGTCAAGCTGGCTTCGATTGCAACCCAGCAGAGCCACCTTCAGCTGAGCGACATCTGGACACTTACCTAAATGTCTCTGAGCCTCAGTTTCCTCAGGCGGCCAGATAGGATTCTTAGGAGTATGAAATAGGAGAATCCATAAATAAGCCTCAGCACATAGCCTGGCAAGTAGTCAGCACTGGACACAAGCGGTGACTATCACTGTAATTAATTATACAGCTAGACCTGCTCCCTGAGTCTCTGCTCTGGATTTTTTCCTCCTCAGATTCTTGCTGCTGATCCCTAACAGCTAAAAGCAAAACCACTGTAGAAGCTCCAATGCCAGCACTACGCCTCAAGCAGCCGCTCTGGCTGTGTGGAAGAGCTGCCAGGGTGATGGAGAAGAGAAAATGAGATATGAGTTTGTCGAGCCGATACAGCAGCAGAAGGGCTAATGCAGTTGTGGGCTTTGTTCCCAACGGTTTCATCAGCGGAGAACAGAGGTGAGAGGCCTTTCTAATAGCCTTTCTCCAACCCCACCTGGAACATTACATTAAATTCCGGGCACTTCAATACCATAAAGATGTAGAAAAACTGAAGGGAGTTCAGAGAAGAGTAATAAAAATGATGGGGAGGTTGGGAGACTTGATTTACTAGGAAAGATTAAAATAACTAACTATGTACAGCACGTCTGGGTGGTGATGCTTGGGAGCAGCGGGGGGAAAGCTCACAGCCTATAAATAATGGGGCCATGTAAACACCGGGACAGAACTATCTGCACGGTGCAAGGAGGCACAGCCCCCGGGGAGGAGGAGACGATGGGAAAGGACAATGTATGAAGAATGCTGGGAAGCTGTGTTGTTGGGTTTGGGGTTTTGATGTTTTGTTTTGTTTTAAGACAGCGAGAAAGGCAGAGAAAGTAAAGACACCAAGGAGTAATATTCCAATTCAGCAGAAGGAAAAAAAAAAAAAAAAAACGCTTTTTTTTTTTCTTTTTTTTTTTGAGAAGGAGTTTCACTCCTGTCACCCAGGCTGGAGTGCAATGATGCGATCTCAGCTCACTGCAACCTCCGCCTCCAGGGTTCAAGCGATTCTCCTGCCTCAGCTTCCCGTGTGGCTGGGATTACAGGCGCTGCCACCACACATGGCTAACTTTTTTGTATTTTTAGTAGAGAGGGGATTTCACCATGTTGCCCAGGCTGGTCTCAAACTCCCGCCTCAGGTGATCTTCCTGCCTCAGCCTCCCAAAGTGCTGGGATTACAGGCGTCAGCCACCACGCCCGGCCGAAAATCCAATTTTTCTAAATCATACTGGCTTCCGATCTCTGGCACGTCTACTACCCCAACTTATACAACACTGTTGCCATTCCTTCCCACTAGATTATAAACCCGGCAACAGAGAAAATGCATCCGTTTTGCTCACTGTTGACTCCATAGCCCCTAGTGCAGTACTTGGCTCATAGCCATTATTCCATAAATATTGGCTGAAAGAAAAACTGAATGAATGAACAGTTTTCAAAGAAATAGAATGAAATAATTGATTACCAAAAATGATACGGTAGTGTTGGTCATTTTAAAGCACCGAAGATCTCGGAGGATCATTGCTATGGATTGTGAGATATAAAATTTTGGAGTGAGATGGACCATTAAAAGTCATATTTCAATGATTCCCAACTTTTTTTCCCAAACCATTACATGTACATACCTATATTAATGCACAGTTTTCAGGACATTAATACGTTTCTGTTTCTTTCCGCCTCTGGAAATGTGTATGAGTCAATGGATGAACGGATAAAGAAAATGTAGTATATACACACAAGGGAGTACTATTCAGCCTTTAAAAAGAAGGGAATCCTGTCCTTCGTGACAACTTGGATGAAGCTACATGACATGATGCTAAGTGAAATAAGCCAGACACAGAAAGACAAACACCGCATGATCTCACTTATGTGTGGAATCTAAAATAGTCAAACTCACAGAAGCAGAGAGTAGAATCTGTGGTTGCCAGAGGTTGTGGGGAGAGGAAAATGAAGAGATGTTGGTCAAAAGGTGCAAAGTTTGAGTTTGCGTGATGCCTTAGTTCTGCAACTCTGCTATTGTACGGTGCCTATAGCTAACAACACTGGATTGTTTGCTTGAAATTTGCTGAGAGGGTAGCTCTTAAGTGTTCTCACCACAAAAAAGAAGAAGAAAATGGTAACTATGTGAGGTGATGGATATGTTAAT
Source organism: Piliocolobus tephrosceles (assembly GCF_002776525.5). Classification (NCBI taxonomy): domain Eukaryota; kingdom Metazoa; phylum Chordata; class Mammalia; order Primates; family Cercopithecidae; genus Piliocolobus; species Piliocolobus tephrosceles. Next base: position 93,252,685 of record NC_045455.1, read on the forward strand.
TACCTTGATTGCGGGGATCATTTCACACGGTTTCATATATCAAAACAGCAAGTCGTAAGCCTCAAATATATACAATTTCTATTTGTCAATGATAGCCCAATAAAGTTGTTAAAACAATTTTTCTACAATGTGAAATAAAAGGAAAATGAAAAAAAAAACAAAAAACCACTTATCAGAACACAGTCAAATGAGAGTGACATTATTACATGAATAACCTTGAAGGCACTCTTATCTGTTAAAAACAAATACGTGAATAATTCATGGGCTGTATGTATTAGTCCTCCCTGACTGCCCCTGAGCATTGCTTACTTACAACCTGTGTCCCCTCCTGGGCGTTTACCCTCCCTGCAGACAAGGGCTGCCTGGTTCTCTGCCTGTCCTCAGCCCTGAAGCAGGGTTCAGCACATTCCCAGGTGCCTGAGAATATTGTTTTGTTGTGTTTTGTTTTGCGTTTTTAATAACAACAGTATTTGCTCCATTAGTCATGTGACAGTGACTTGTGTTTGGGGGTAAATAGAGGGCTGGAGACCACCATTCTAGCTCAACATCTTCCTTTTCAGATTAGGTGGCATGGCTCCCCAGACAACCCAGTTCACAGCACATCCAAAACCATAGCGATCCCTTAGATTGAGTGTACCAGGCACTGTTCTTAGTATGCTGTTGTTATTTACAGATGAGGAGACTGAAGTTTAACAAGTTAAAGAGCTGCCTAGAGTAAGTGGTGAAGGCTGGCTTGAGCACCTGCGGAGCCCACCTGCCCTGTTTCCTCACAGAGCCTCACCCACTCCCCAGATCCCTCTGCACCAGGTCATCAAACAAAGCTACTGAGCGCAGGCTCATTGAGACTCCTGGCGAACAATTTTCTTTGTCAATCTATCTAATGCTTAGAGCTTGTAGTTATGAAATTCGGAGGCAAGGCCCAGGCAGCCCTTGATGCAAACATTTGTTTCTGCAATAGCTAACTTTAAAGTCCGTCTATGGAACTCCAGCTCCCCCATTAACACTCACAAAAAATGGCAAATACATCCCGGGGAGAAAGCTAGGAGAGAGAGCCCTTTCTTCAGTTCGCTCAGTACCCCTGCCTAGCGCCCCTCCAGCCCTCGGCCCTTTGAACGCACTGGGAAGACAAAGGTAAAGGAGACTGAGCCCTTCCCTCCACCACCCTGGGGACAAAAACAAACCACGCTGTACCACTGTGCTGCCAGGCTAGTGAGGGGAAAGGTGTGATCTTGTAGGAGCCCAGCAAGGGAGCAGAGGAGGTCCTACGGAAAGGGGCTGCATGAGCAAAGGTGAGCAAAACATAAAGTCAAGCATCGCTGCGGTGTGCAGGGGAGATGCAAGCATTGCTGGGACGCCAGGGCAGGGAGAAAGCGGAGCAAATGTTGACCCTGAAGGAGTCCAGGGAGCCCAGGTGACGGCAGGTGGGATGTTCTATTAGAATTTGTCCTGCAGGCTAAGGGGAAGTTCCTAACACAGATAGGGTGGCGCAGGCGCAGTGAAATTTCACTGAGGGTAGACAACTTGGAATCCGAAAAGTTCAGAACATGAAGAATCGATTCCTAACACATTGGATGAAAAAATCAGACCCAATCTAAGCTTAGGACATAGGCAAAACCTGACATGCCCTGGTCTGAAGCTATGTATAGACTTTATTTTACCCACTTAATGTGGTCAATTTTTCCATGCAGAAATATTAACGTGTTGGAACATAAGGTGCTACCTCAGACCCTGCTGGGTGTTACATAATATATGGTGTGCATACTACATCACTTTTCTGAAATCTGGACCATTCCAAAACACAGCAGGCCCCAGAGGTATGAAGTCGCAGTTCTGTACTGTCCTGGCATCTCTGTGAAGAATGGATGGGGGCCATGAGCCTAGGTGGGGAGTCCAATTCAGATGACTTTGGGGAGCCTAACTGTGACATGACAAGAGAGGCAGAGGAAAGGAAATGATTTTGAAAAATAATTTGGAGATAAATCTATAGGATGTGATGATTGTGACTGCAAGTTTGGAGAGTTGGGGACAAGGACTCTCAAGTTTCTCCCTGACTCCCAGGGAAGATGGTGGTACATTGTTGAGATGCTTCTCCCAGGATTAGGTTCAGGGAGTAACATCATATGTTCAGTTTGGAATACACTGAGTTGGAGGCACCAAGGAGACATCCAGACAGAGCTATCCAACAAGGAGTTGGATAGACAAGTCATAAGCTAGCTCAGGGGATGTATTTGGCAACGCATGCTGGTAAATTAAAATTTCATAAATTGTTCCTGAGCAAGCAAAGAGGGAGGAGAGAAGAGGCAATTCAGAGATTTATTCTCCACCTACCAAGAAGAGAAGGCAGAGAAACTCCAGCCAGCCTCTCCAGAAACTCCCTGAAGATGATCAGTCATCTATGCTGAGGCAGGTGCTGGAAGACAGAGAAGCAGCTCTTGAATTGCCCCAACTTTCTGTTCCTCCTGCCTGCCCTGTGCTGGCTTGGTCGCATACAAAGCTGCTGACTCCCGTCAGCCCAGGTGGGCACCCAAACACCACTTCCTGGACTAGACAACCTCCACTGCCTCCCAAGGATTGTCACCCCAAAGGACCTCTTTCATTAATTCCAGAGACAAGCGATCAGGTGAGCAACAGGGTACCGATTCAAGCTCCATTATACAACTAAATAAAAACACATTGTTGGTATTTGTTATTTTGGTTTCGTTTATTTGTTTTGAGTTATAGAGGTGGAAGAATGTGGGTTTGGGTATGTTTTAAAACTGGTGGAATAAGGAGTTACGTGACCTTCTGTGCTGGCTTTTTATTAAGTGTAGGTAGAGTGAATGACTCAACATTCCTGTCTCCTCCCACCTGCACTTCTCCTAGTGCTCAGTTCCATGTATACAGATTTGTGTACTCTTCTCTAGATATCTCTGAAGTGTTTTTAAAAGTCATTTGTAACATACAGGCATGATCCTTAGAACAAACACCCAAATTCCAAACAGGAGGCAACACGTAACAGTATACCCAACAAAGGGTCACTAACAAGGTGGTTTTATTCAAATGTGCAGTTCTAGAGAGAAAAACAAACAATGATTTACCCAAGGCTGCAAAGTCATTTTCTATGAGACAAATTATTCTCACTCAGTGAATGTAGATGAGCAGCACCATTTATGAGCTATTTTTTTTTACTTTGGGGTTTGTTACTCACTTAAAGTGGACAAAACTTCATTGTGAAAGACCCAGCATAAAGCCAAGGTTAAGGTTAAGATATAACAAAGAGAACCAATATTATAGTCTCAAATAATATGTCCTTGTGGGTTTTTTCCTTTATTTATTTTTTAATTGATGAATAAAATTGTATATATGTTGTAAAACACGATGTTTTGGAAAACATATATATAGGTTGGGCGCAGTGGCTCACGCCTGTAATCCCAGCACTTTGGGAGACCAACGCAGGTGGATCACTTGAGGTCAGGAGCTCAAGACCATCCTGGCCAACATGGTGAAACCCCGTCTCTACTAAAAATACAAAAATTAGCTGGGTGCAGTGGCACGTGCCTGTAATCCCAGCTACTTGTGAGGCTGAGGCAGGAGAAGCACTTGAACTCAGGAGGCAGAGGTAGCGGTGAGCCGAGATTGTGCCACTGCACTCCAGCCTGGGTGACAAAGTGAGACTCTGTCTCAAAAAAAGAAAAAAGAAAAATGTGTATGTTATAACTGTGTATACTAATGCTGCAAATGACTAAATCAAGCTAATGAACATAGGTATTACCTCACATTTATTTTGTGGTGAGAACACTTACTATCTATTCTCATAGCAATATATAAGTGTACAATACATTATTTTTAACTATCGTCATCATGATGTACAATAGATACCTTGAACTTATTTCTCCTATCAACCCAAACGGTTGTGTCCTTTAATCAATATCTTCCCAATCCTCCCTTTTCTACTCTGCTTCGATGTTTTCAAATATGTCCTTGTGAATTTCTCTCTACCATGAGGACCTTGAGGCAACTAAGGTCTTTTCTCTCTTGTACCTCCATCATGCCACCAGCCACTAGGCTGCAAGGTCAAAGCTAAGTCTCAAGGTCAGATGTGTTTCATGGGCCTGGCTACCCACCAGTTGGGAAAAAAAGACCCTACCTTATTGTACAGTCTGAGGTCTTCTGCCCTCATGCCCAGTGACAAGTTTGGCCCAAGCCAGTGCTGCCTGTGGATCCCCTGACTACCTATGTGGCCCAATCTCCTCAGCATGGAGGAGGGAATAGAGGGATTTCCAAGGCACAACAGGAGGGAGATGGCATGTTATTGGGAGACATATGTGAGAACTGGACGATCGGGCTTCCAAGGTGGACTGTATCTCACTCCCAGTGGCAACCAAACCAAATCAAGTCGCATCATTTCGCAAACTTCCATTTGCTTTCAATTTGGAAATAAAGGAGTCTCGCACAGGGTCATTGCATCACCTCTCTGGAATGTGGTGAAGGTAAGTGAGATCGTGCCTGCCCACTGCTTTGCATTCCAAGAGGCACCACAGCTTGCAAAGAACATCATGGACTCCACATTTGAACTGCCAGAGCAGAGGCAGGAGGGGCACCCCGAAGGCCATTACAATGCAAGAAAAATGCTAGGTGGGACTTTCTGGAAGTAGAAATCTTAGTGGGCAGCACGCCTCAGGTGCTATCATATAGTATAGAGAAGAAAGCTAAGACCAAGTCAGAAAGTGTAGGTCCAAGCACAGATATAATATGAACTACCTAGGTTGTTATCCATAAAACAGGGATAATCACAGCTCCTTCTTATGTTACCTTAAGGATTCCAGTGTGAGGTATATAAGGACAGCCAGTATCTGATGAGTGCTTACTACGTTCCAGACACTATTCGAAATGCTTCACAGACCTTCATTTAATCCTGACAGTCCCTACAGAGGCAGGGATAGAGGACTAAACTAAGGCACAAAGAGGTAAGTAATTCTGTCCCAGGTCACAAAGTTAGAAGAAATGGTGAAGATGAGATTCAAATCTAAGTGACCTGATTACAGTGTCCATGCTTTTAAACACTGCTCAACCACCTGGTGGAGAATGGTGTTTAACAGATGTTGAAGAATGACACTAGAATGTTACCTCCACTGTCCTTAAAATATTGATGTCTCACTGATCTTCATCAGTCAGCATCCCATGAAAATTCAAATAAATATTATTTATAAACTATGATTACCCAAGTGTGAATTTGTACCAACACAAATGATTAATATTTTAAAGGGCTCGATTCTCCTTTATAACTATTAATAGTTAAGCATCACAGTCAGAATGTGTCATTTTTAAGTCCAGAAAATTCCCCGTTAGTGTTGGGCACAATGCTACATAATGAAAAGCAAAAATAAATAAATACATAAAAATTAAAAAAGGTCCACTTTCCATTGAGACAAACCACAGCTGATTTATTTACTGCCCTCCTAACAAAAAGGTTTCAGGTCCAGCTGTAGAAAGCAAAAATAAGGCTTTGATTGGATCTCCTCTTTCACATGTAACTTGTTTTCAGACCATTCATCCATCATCCTGCAGTCTTAACCTTTCTTTGTGTCATATTTCGAATATAAAGTCCTGTAGCCCTAAGGATGGGTAATTCAGTCATCATCGTATTAAATTTTCCCTCATCTCTCGTGAACTTCACAGCATACGTCTGAACTCCGGCGTTTGCTTCAAATGCTCATCCTCTAATAGAGAGCAGTAACTAATCAAGCGGATTTGTAATGTGTTCATACATTTGTCACGTGGCCCTTAATATAGTTTCTTGAGTGTGCTCGAACCATTGGGTGTGGTTCCTAATTTAGCCTCCTGACAGTCACGTGTTTCTATAATAAAAACAGCTAAACAGGAATTTTGCAACTTAACTGCTGTTCTGAACTAAAAATATAGAGCTAATCATTCCAAGGCATGTCAAAAAGATATTCCATATGACGTTACATATATGACATGATGTTCTTCTTTTCTAATTTGCGTCTACATCTCCTTTACTGTATATTGTAAGTCAAGTCTCTTTGTATCAGAAGGCTAGAGTTTCCCATACGCAGGTTTGGTAGAACCCAGGTGGAGGTCTATTTGAACCTTCACCCTCTGTAATGCTCTCCCTTGCCCCCAGATTCATCCACCTGTCTCTGGCAGATCACTCCACTCCTTAGAGCTGAATTTTAGAAAGTGGCAGTCAAGAGCAAATATCCTGATATTGTCTCCTTTCCTCTGAATTTCTTCTATCTCTGCTGTTTAGCAACTTGAGGAGCACGTCCTTGATGTGAAAACATCAGTCTATAGTTGTAAGGAAAGGGGGCTGACTCATATTTGGACTCCCTGACATGCCAGGATCACACCAGCATCCCTTATCTCATTTAAACTGCATGACAGCTCTGGAAGGTCATTATGGTTTGTGATCATTTCATATTATATGTTTAGAATGTGTTGTCAGGGTACAATTGGCATACAATAGTCTGCACACAAGTATATATTTTGATGAGGTTGACATATTCATACACCTGGTAAATCAAGATTGTTAACATATCCGTCACCCCCAAAAGTTTTCCCATGTCTGTTGGTGATCCCTTCTCCCACCTCTACCTGTCCCTGTCATCTCCCGGTAACCAATGATCTTTCTAGAACTCTATATTAGCTTTAATTTTCTAGAATTATATGTGCATAGAAACGTACAATGTGTACTGTTTTTTCTCTAGCATCTCTCCTCCAGCACAACTATTTTGAGATATATCAATGCTGTGGTGTGATGCAGTAATTAATTCTCTATTACTGCTGAGCAGTATTTCACAGTATAGATATAGTGTAGTTCATTCATTCATTCACCTGCAGTGTTTTGCCCAGTTTTTGGCTATTACAAATAAAGCTGCATGTTTTTCTATGAACATATACTTTTAGTTCTATTGGGTACAAACAAGGAGTTGAATGACTGGATCGTGTGGTAGGCATATGTTTAACTTGACAAAATGTTTTCCAAAAAGATTGTACAATTTTACATTCCTGCCAGATGTGTATGAGAGTTCCAGTTCCTCCAAATCCTCACTGACACACAGTAAAGTCCATTTTTTTTAATTTTAGGCCTTTTAATATATGTGTTGTATGACTGTGGTTTTATTTTGCATTTCCCTAATGGGCAATGATGTTGAGCATCTTTCCATCTGCTTGCTTGCCATTCATATATTCTTTGGTGAACTGTCTGTTCAAATATTTGGCCATTTCTTTTCACCTGAGTTGTTTATTTTCTTGAGTTTTGAGAGTTCTTTCTACATTCTGGATATAAGTTCTTATCAGATACATAATTTACAAACATCATACTGTCTTATCACACTGTCTTAACTACTGCAGCTTTACATACAATGTTGAATTTATGTAGCGTCAGCCCTCCAACTTTGTTCCTTTTCAGAGCTGTTTCATCTATTCTAGATCCTCCACGCTTCTATATGAATTTCAGAAGCAGCTTGTTAAACTAAAAAAAAAAAAAAAATGCCTGTGAGATTTTGACTGGAATTGCCTTAGAGATATAGATCAATTTTCAGGAAATTGACATGATAACTACATATAAACGTGATATATCTCTCCACTTATTAGGCCTTCTTTAATTTATCTCAGCCATGTTTTGTAGTTTGCAGTATATTGGCCTTGAACATCTCTTGTCATTTCTCATCTCTATTTCATTCTTATCCTATTAAATGGTACTTTTATTTTCAGTATCCAATTGTTTATTGATAGTGTGTAGAAATGCAGTTGTTTTTTGTACAACTGATTGTTCTTGCTCCAGAAGCCTTGCTAAACTCACTTTTTGATTCCAGCAGCAACTCTGTAGATTCTATCAAATTTTCTACATACATGATCATGCCATCTGCAAAAAAACAAGACCGTTTTTCTTCTTAGCTTATCATCTGGATGTCTTTTATTTCTTTATCTTGCCTTATCGCACTGTCTAGATCTCCAGTACAAGGCTGAGTAGGAGTGATAAAAGTACACACGTCTGCCATCTCCCTGAGTTTTGCGGTAAAGCACTCATTCTTTCCTAAGTATGATGTTCACTGTAAGTTTCTCATAGACACCTTTTATCGGTTGAGAAAGTTTCTTTCTTTTTTTTTTCTTTTTTTGAGACAGGGTCTCTCTCTGTCACCCAGACTGGAGCACAGTGGTGTGATCTCAGCTCACAGTTACCTCCACCTCCTGGGTTCAAATGATTCTCTGCTTCAGCCTCCCAAGTAGCTGGGATTACAGGCGCCCCCCACCACACCCAGCTAATTTTTGTAATTTTGGTAGAGACAGGGTTTCACTATATTGGCCAGGCTGATCTCAATCTCCTGACCTCAAGTGATCCTCTCGCCTTGTTCTCCCAAAGTGCTGGGATGACAGGAGTGAGCCGCCGTGTCCGTAATAAATTAGCAATAGAAAGAAACTTTCTTTTACTGGAAAGTCTGGATCCATATTCATGAGGGATATTGGTCTGTACTTTAGCAGTGGTCTAGAATTTTTGATATATTGTATTTTAGTTTTTATTAAATTCAAATTACTTAATAATTTCACTGTTGATTTCTTCTTTGAACCTGGGGTAAAAGGATATCATTTAGTTTCCAGTATTTGGGGATTACCCACAGATCTGTCCAGTAATTGAATTCCATTGCCAGAGAACATACGTCTGTGAATTCTTTTAAATGTATTGAGATATGTGTTTTTTGTTTTTGTTTTTGTTTTGTTTTGTTTTAATTATACTTTAAGTTCTAGGGTACGTGTGCACAACGTGCAGGTTTGTTACATATGTATATATGAGCCATGTTGGTGTGCTGCTCCCATTAACTCATCATTTACATTAGGTGTATCTCCTAATGCTGTCCCTCCCCACTCCCCCCACCGCACGACAGGCCCCGGTGTGTGATGTTCCCCTTCCTATGTCCAGGTGTTCTTGTTGTTCAGTTCCCACCTATGAGTGAGAACATGCGGTGTTTGGTTTTCTGTCCTTGCGATAGTTTGATCAGAATGATAGTTTCCAGCTTCATCCATGTCCCTACAAAGGACATGAACTCATCCATTCAGGACATAGGCATGGGCAAGGACTTCATGACTAAAACACCAAAAGCAATGGCAACAAAAGCCAAAATTGACAAATGTGATCTAATGAAACTAAAGAGCTTCTGCACAGCAAGAGAAACTACCATCAGAGTGAACAGGCAACCTACAGAATGGGAGAAAACTTTTACAATCTACCCATCTGACAAAGGGCTAATATCCAGAATCTACAAAGAACTTAAACAAATTTACAAGAGATATGTTTTATGGCTCAGAATACCTTGGTAAGTGTTCCTTGTGTGCTTGAAAAGACTATGTAATACACTATTGTGGGATGGAGTGTTCTATAAATATCAATTACATCATATTGTTTGATAGTATTGTATAAACATTCTATATTCTTAATAATGTGTTCTTTACTTGTTGTATCAATTATTGGAAGAAGGTTATTGAAATCTGAAATTATAATTGTGAATTTGTCTATTTCTCCTTGAGGTTTTATCACATGTTGCTTCATGTACATTAAAGCTCTGTTTATTAGGTACACAAACATTTTGGATTTTTATGTTTTATTGATTAATTGACCCCTTTATTATTTTGACATGATCTTATTTATCCCTGAGAATATTCTCTTCTGTGAAATAATCTTATCTGGTATCAACATAGCCACTCTGCTTTCTTTTAATTATTGTTAGCATGGTGTATATTTTCTCATTCTTTTACTTTTATCCTATCTGTGTCTTTATATTTAACATGTCTGTCTTGTAGGCAGCATATAGTCGGGTCTTGCTTTTTAAAATCTGACAGGCCGGGCGCAGTGGCTCACGCTTGTAATCCCAGCACTTTGGGGGGCCGAGGCAGGCGGATCATCTGAGGTCAGGAGTTTGAGACCAGCCTTACCAATATGGTGAAACCCCGTCTCTACTAAAAATACAAAAACTAGCCGGGCGAGGTGACGGCGCCTGTAGTTCCAGCTACTCGGGAGGCTGAGACAGGAGAATGGCGGGAACCCGGGGGCGGAGCTTGCAGTGAGCCAAGACCATACCACTGCACTGCAGCCTGGACGACAGAGTGAGACTCCATCTCAAAAAAATAATAATAATAAAATAAAATAAATAAATAAATAAAATCTGACAATCTCTGCCTTTGGGTGCTTAGGCTATTTACACTTAATGTGATTATTAGTACAGGTAGGTTTAACTATATCATCTTGTTATAACTCTTTATTATTTTAGTGATTGATTTAGGATTGATACCACACATCTTTTAACTTACTGTAATATACCATTTCAGGTGTAATATGAGAACCTTACAATAGTAAGTTTTCATTTACATCCTCCCAGGTTTGTACTATTGCTGTCATCTATTTTACTTTTACATATGCAATAAATTTCACACCACATTGTTATTTTCAAACAGTCGATTATCTTTTTAAGTGATTTGAATAAAAAGAAAAAATATTATGTATTTATTCACATAGTTATCATTTCTGTTGTTCTTCATTCCTTTGTATAGACCCATATTTTCATGTGGTATCTTTGTCCTTCTTCCTGAAGGATTTTAACATTTTAACATTTTTAACATCAACAATTTTTTTTTTTTTTTGAGATGGAGTCTCACTCTGTCACCCAGGCTGGAGTGCAGTGGCATGATCTCGGCTCACTGCAAGCTCCGCCTCCCAAGTTCACAGCATTCTCCTGCCTCAGCCTCCCGAGTAGCTGGGACTGCAGGTGCCCACCATCACGCCTGGCTAACTTTTGTATTTTTAGAAGAGACGAGGTTTCACTGTGTTAGCCAGGGTGGTCTCCATCTCCTGACCTCATGATCCGCCTGCCTTGGCCTCCCAAAGTGCTGGGATTACAGGTGTGAGCCACCGTGCCCGGCCAACATTTACAATTTTAACATTTCTCACAGTGTGTCAGTGTCAGCTGGTGAATTCTCTCAGTTTTTGTATGTCAGAAAAAATTTTCACCTTTGATTTTGAAATATATTGTTGCTAGGTATATAATTTTATATTATATAGAATTTTGACAGCTTTGTTCTTTCAGTACTTTTAAGATACTACTCCTTTAATAAAGGTATTAAAGATATTACTCTCTTTTCTTGCTTATATTGTCTCTGATAAGAAATCATCTCTCATCCTTAACTTTGTTCCTCTGTAAGCAGTGTTTTTTAAAGGGCTGCTTTTCAGATTTTGTCTTATCAACAGTGGTCAGCAATTTGATTATTATGTGCGTTGGTATAGGTGGTTTTTTGTTTTTCATTTTCCTTACACATGAGGTTTATTGGGCATCTCAGATCTGTATGTCTACAGTTTTTCTCAAATTTAGAAATTTTCTGACCATTATTTATCCAAATATGTTTTTCTCCTCCTCTCTGTTTCCTCTGTTTTGGAGACTCCCATTACACACATGTTGAGCTACTTGAAGCTGTCCCACAGTTCAATATTTTTAAATTATCTTTTCTCTGCTTTTCATTTTAGTCTCTTTTGCTGTAATTGCAAGAGAATTTATCTTCTCTTTTGCCTAAATCTGTCTAAATTGCCATTTTTAAAATACACTCTAGTGTATTTTTCACCTCACACATTGTAGTTTTCATCTCTAGAAGTCAAATTTTAATCTGTTCTTGTATCTTCCATGTCTCTCTGAAAATGTAGAACACAATTACAAAAATTGTTTCCATGTATTTTTCTACTTGTTCTAACATCTCTCTATTTCTAGGTCAGTAATACAGTTTGGTTTGTCCCCCCTAATCTGATGTTGAAATGTAATCCCCAGTGTTGGAGATGAGGCCTGGTGGGAGGGGTTTGGGTCATGGGGGTGAATCCCTAATAGCTTGGTGCTGTCCTCGTGATAGTGAGTTCTCATGAGATCTGGTTGTTTAAAAGTGTGTAGCACTTCCCCTCCCCACTTTCTCTCTCTTGCTCCCACTCTCACCATGTGAGACGCCCACTCCCCCTTCACCTTCCACCATGACTGGCAGCTTCCTGAGGCCTCACCAGAGGCCAAACAGATGCCAGCACCATGCTTCCTGTATAGCCTGCAGAACTGTGAGCCAAATAAGCCTCTTGTCTTCATAAGTTATCCAGTCTTAGGTATTTCTTTATAGCCATACAAGAATGGCCTATACAGTCAGGTTGAATTGATTGATTCTTTTTCTCCTTAGTATGAGTTACGTTTTCCTGCCTCGTTGCATGTCTGTTGGCTTTCGGTTGGATGCCAGGCATTGTTTATCTTCTTGGGTGCTGGATTTTTTTACTTCTAAACAGATTATTGAGATTTGCTCTGGGATGAGCTTCTGGAATATAGTTTTATCCTTTTTGGTGTTGCTTTTAAAATATGTTAGGTGGGGCTGGAAAAGTGTTTAGGACTAATTGTTCTCCATAACCAAGGCAAAACTCTTCTCCGTACTCCACCCAGGACTCTGTGAATCTTGAAGTTTTCTATCTGGCTGTAGCAACAAGCACTATTCCTGGCCCTTTGTAAGTGCCAAGCACTGTTGCCTCCCATATTTTAGGGTGGTACTTTCCCTGTCCTTAAGTACTTTCCTGAAACTCATGCACTAATCGGTACACGGCCCCTTTCTAGAGAGTAGCAGCTAATCAAATATATTTATAAATGGTTCATACATTTGCCACATGCTCCTTAATATAGTTCCTTGAGCGTGCTCAGAACCACTGGGTGTGGTTCCCAAATAAGATAGCCTCATGACAAGCTGTCACATGTTTCTGAGATAAAAACGGTCACATAGGAATTCTGAATCTTAACTACTGTTCCGAACTAAAAATGTAGAACTAATCATTATAAAACATGCCAAAAGGTATGCTAAATTACCGCATATTGACTTTATGTATGTTTTATTTTTCAGAAGCACAATTCAAAATCAAACCAAGAAGGAATTCTTTGGGGAACAATTTTAAGCACCCAGCTGAATGAGAAACAAAATATTTCCAAATGACCTAGGTCTATATTTAAAGTACTTACTTTAAAGAGATGGTGTCTACTTTAAGTCATATCCCAGTCCCTTTCCCCACCAAGAAGTGATATTCTCCATAAGGAAGACAATAAAAAAAAGCTCATAAAAATTAGTTCACCTCACTTCTGCAAGAGGCATGCAAAAACCATATGGATCAATATATATTCATATTGTACATGAAAACAGATTTTAATAATTGTTTTTACTTTAATAATCTTAGAACATAGTATTTATCAATAATTGCTTGAATATATTAATAAGTTTCAATGACAAGTTCCCTTCACTAGATTTTTGGTCAGGTTCTAAGCTATATGGGAATTACAGACATGTTGAAAAAATCGTGGGTTTACCTAAAACTAAACCTCAACTGTTGGCCAGTTTTTAAAGGTTTGTTGTTGCTGTTGTTGTTTAAATAGGCACCAAATAGGATTCATGACTACAAAAATAACCTTTATTATTCACACTACAAATATTTGCTATTTGTATTTTAATTCTCCTATAAGCTGACCTTTTGATATTTGAAAAAATATATGCAACCCAAGTTTCTATTAAAATCAGTTCATTAGGACATAACTCGTTTGAGATGCAATTTGGCCATTTCAAGGTACTGATACTTTTGAAAGACATTCAGGACCACATGGAATACAGAACGGGGCCAAAACACAGAAATCTGCTTTTGGGCTGATGGATAGGGACTAGATGTGACTGGACCATATTTCCAGGCAAGTGAATTTATCCACTTCAACAAAAAGCATTGTTAATACAACTCTTTCACCCAATAATCTATATTTTAAAAGAAATAAGCATTTTGCATCTGGAAGAAAATGAATGCTCTGAGATGAAAATAGTAGAATTCAGCCTGCTTGCATAGGAAATATGCCAAGAGGAAGAAAGAGGAAACATACATTAGGCACATTAGAGTCACTACAAAATTTTAAGTTGCTTCTTTGAAGCAAATAATCAGAAGAAATGGCCTGATTTCTAATTTTGTGCCCACTTACCAAGAGTCATTCATAACCCTCATCTATCTCCAGATGGCACTTCAGATGCTAGGTGAATGGCAGCATTGTGGAAATGTTTAGGCTTTACTCAACCAGTGTCAGTCATGAAGTATCTCCTGAAGAATGGAGAGTTTCTTTGCCTGCCAAGATGCCCTGCTTTAAATACTGCTCTGATTCAATTCACTATTATTTCCTAAGCCAAATTTAAGATCGTAAGACACTTCTGAGACAATTTTAAAGACCATCCATCACGCTCTGTCAGTTCTACTTATTCTGTAATATGAACCTAAACATGTCTACTCTTTAAACATGGGATAGGGAGAGGGAGACCCAAGAGAGCACGAACCCATGGTACCCTCACAACTAGGAAAGGAAATCAAAGCAAGCCACAAGGAATCTAGAGACAGATTAATTACAGATTTGTCATTCGATGAAGATGAGCAAAATGAAAGGTTTCATCTCTCTAACCAAGATGTACAATTTCATCTCTCTGGCATTAAACCTATGACTATATATTAGATGGCCATTGATATTTCAATGAGATGAGTTCAATGGGAGGAGAGGAGGCATTTTCCAAGCTCCATCAGTCCTTTTAGCCCACTAGGTGACATCTTCACTGAGCTCTCATACCCTTAAAAGACAGCGCAAATCTACAACTGAAAAACTTGGAATTCCATTGCCTTTTCCCTTGAATTTCCCAAGAAGGGGAGGTCAGAGAACAGACTGGCCTACATTCTGTTTATTTCAAAAGAAACTCAGTTTTTGCCAAGCAGTCGCTCATTTACTGAAACAATCTGTATCATCAAATTCGAGGACATCTTTCAATGCCATCCTACTTAAACCAATAGAACTTGAATAGGGTTGCTTCGAACTGAGTTCTTACATATTAAGGTATATTAAATACATAGTTGAAGAAGAGCAAAGTTCATGAAAAATTGCCGAGGCGTCCTCATTTCCTCTGGATGTGGGCATCCCAGTCCTACAGTTTCTGGAGCAGGTACCATGTGTCTACAGATTCATTGACATAGAATCCAGCATGGTATTTAAGTAACAAGATCAGAATGTTGTCTTATTTTGTACTACGATATCCCCAGCCCTGTTTCATATCATATAGCAGTTACTCAATACACATTTACTGAAAGAATGAACTGGATATTTTAAAGATTATATTTTTGCCTCTCTTATTTTCCTATATTTTAATGATTTTTACACTGCAGATTTTGCCTGTGACATGAGGTAAATGTGAGAGAGATAATTAAAATAAGTAACGTTAATAAAAACATGGAGGGGCGCAGTGGCACATGTTTGTGATCCCAGCACTTTGGGAGGCTGAGGCAGCCAGATCGCTTGAGCCCAGGAGTTCGAGACCAGCCTGGTCAACACGGTGAAACCCCATCTCTACTAAAAACACAAAAAATTAGCTAGGTGTGGTGGTGCGTGCCTGTAATCCCAGCTACTCAGGATGCTGAGGTGGGAGAATTGCTTGAGCCTGGGAGATGGAAACTAACAGTGAGTACAGATTGTGCCACTGCGCTCCAGCCTGGGCAACAGAGTGAGACCCTGCCTCAAAAAATTAAAGTACATTAAAACAAAAATGAGTAGGATAACCTTACTCTGGAAAGAAACCAAGAACAACATAAGAGCATTCTGAAGGAGGCCACAGGTGAGCCCAAGGCAACAGAGCTGATCTGATGCAATGACTGTGTTCTGATTGTCTCCATGAGCCAACACCACCACACAAGGCTTAGGAAACCCTGCAAGACCAAAGCTGGCCCATCGGCCAGCACTTTTTACCTCAGGCTTTTTGCGTCACTTTTATTTCAGGCTTAGCCATGGTTATCTGGGAAACATCAAAGATAGAACGAGCCCAAATTCACAAGGGACACGGCACTTCCTGGACACACACAGAACGCCAGAGAATCTATAGCTCTCTTTTCCATTGCCCTTCTCGTGCTTTGCATTTCACCGTAAACATCACATCCCTGGACCCTCGTAAGTCCGGATGGCATGCAACTTACTTTCCACAGCCCCCACTACCTGCCTTATCCCAGTATTCATCACGACGCACCACGATGTCTATTTGTCTAAACTGTGTGTGCGCCACCAGCGACAAGTCTGTGCTCTTCATCCTGACTCCAGCTCCACATAATGAAATTAAGGAAGGAGGGAAGGGACTGAGAAGAGAAATAAGCAGGCAGGAAAGAGGAAGGATGAGTGTGGTCAACCACAGAGCAAGGGGACACCTGGAGTAGTGCTGCCCTCTGAACAGGAGTTGTAATTCTAGTATCTTCACAGACTAGGAAGAGCCCTCTTATTAGTAAGTGGTAAGAAACAGAAATTTCACCAGGCTGCAACCCTGTGCCAGTGTATACACTAGGAGCTAGAGGCAACAGCTAGGAGGAACTTAGAGAATGTTTTGCAGCATCCCACAAAATGGTAAGGAAAAAGCCTGCGTTGAGTGTTTCCAAAAATAAGTTTCTGCAAGCTGGGCCTTGAACATTGTCAATAATGCTTGCCCTTCCCCAGCGTGAGGAGGGCAGCAGTTGTTCAGTTCTGAATGCTCTCATACACAACTTTTTCTTTTAACTCCTTTTAATTCCAGATTTTCCTAAGTCTACTAATATCAACGGGAATAACAACCAAAACAGCATAGCTAGAAGGATGTTCAGAAAGGGACAGAAAAAAAAAAAAATAGCAAGAGCACAGTTTGCCAAAGGCTATTCAGATATCGAGTTATGCCTACAGTTTTTTTGTTTGTTTGTTTGTTTGTTTGTTTGTTTTGCTTTTTTTTTTTCTGAGGCGGAGTCTCGTTCTATTACCCAGGCTGGAGTGCACTGGTGTGATCTCGGCTCACTGCAAGCTCTGCCTCCCAGGTTCACGCCATTCTCCTGCCTCAGCCTCCCGAGTAGCTGGGACTACAGGCGCCGCCACCACGCCCGGCTATTTTTTGTATTTTCAGTAGAGATGGGGTTTCACCGTGTTAGCCAGGATGGTCTCGATCTCCTGACCTTGTGATCCGCCCACCTTGGCCTCCCAAAGTGCTGGGATTACAGGCATGAGCCACTGCACCCGGCCTATGCCTACAAATTTTTTAATTAAAATTAAATTTTAAAAATATTTTCCAATATATAAGCTGGAATATGGTTGCAGAATAATGAGAATTGTAAGTAAGAATGTTCTTTTCCTATTAACCCAAACAGCAAAGAGGCCTCATAACTGGCTGACCTAAGAGTCTGGCTAGCAACCCGGTGACTAAGCTGGTGGAGAATACACATTAAGAATATTCGTTTTCAATTTCTTCCAAAAGAAAATTATAGAAGTGTCTATTTCTTATTTCTGCATGTTCCTCTCTAATGAAGGGGACATCAAAAAATTTTTTCTAAAGACCTCAGGGCAACGATAGAAGCATGCGGCAAGCAAAAGGCGCGAATCACACTTTGTGCCATTTATTCACACATTCGTCACCAAACATTCTGTGGTCAGGGTCCATCCCACAAGCCTGAAGCCCTGAATTCTGGACTGTGTACTAAAGAAGTCAACACGATTTGTTGTTATCATTCCTCCCCATTCCACTTTTAAGAATAAAACATAAATTTTAAAATGTGAAATGTCGATGGATACCTGTGGGTGTCACAGAGCATGCAGGCCACATGTATACACACGTACATTTGAGAAGGCCTTGGTGGCTGATGCTTCTTTCTAATCCATCTGGCATACTCCCCCACCCCCACCATTTCATTGCTTTTTCCTGCAAGTGACCACAAACAGTGGGTCTAAATTTGGCACATTTCAAGGTCAAGTGAGGCAGCAAACAGAATCTGACCTCAAACAATACGCCTCTGTCCATCCACCCATCCGCGTACATGTGCGCACACACTTAGCTTCGCTTGCTCCAAGTTCATAAATCTTCATCCCAGAACACTACTTGCTTCTTCATTGAACACTTACAGAGATAAGACATCTGGGTATGTTTGTTCCTGCCCCTCCATCCCCCATAACCCTCAACCCCTCAACACACAGCCCAGCTGTAAGAGCAAGGAGCATATGCTTTTTAAATTCCACTGGCTCACGCAGGGACAGAATCTGAAGCAGCTCCAAAATGGACATCAAGTAAAAAATACCAGTTTTCAAAACTCTGTAATTATGTATTTACACAAATTACATAATCCTGTATGTATTTACATACAATTACAGATTATCAAGTAACTAACACAAGGCTGTAGTGTTAACGAGATGAGATAGAATGAAAACACCAGAAGGAAGCCGTTTGTGTCTCTACAAAACAGGACCTGGCAGGGCAGGTTCCCCAACACTGACCCGGCACGTCCTTCACCACTGCTTGGGGACATTCGCATGACAGATGGGAAAGTTGTTCGGTCCGTGCTCGGTAAGTCTTTGACCACGGTGCAAGTGTTGGCACCAGCAAGACAGTGGTTTGGCTATCGAAGCATGTGTTTGTGAAACCAGAATCCCCATTCCACAGTGGCTCAGGGCTGCCATTCACTGGGCTTTGGGTCTCTTAAGACAAGAAGTGGATGCAAACCCATGAGCTGGGGATGACTTACTCTACCGCCCAACAGACAATGCCCACGTCGAAACCCTGAGCCATCCACTCTCCCGGTTCGACTATTTACATAAATCGCATGAGTCAATATATATTTATTTACAGACCATTACAGTTTATTGTATCAATTGCCAAAAGCATATAACAATTTGCTTGTCTTAAAAAAAAAAAAAGTACCAAAACAAAATTAACTCCAAAAGTAGACATTAAAGTAGCATATTCTAGGAATGCATGAAGATTTTAGTCCTTTTCACAATTTTCTTTCTTTTAGGTCGATTATCTAAGGTCTCATGCTACTTTTAAGACTACTTTTGGCTGTCGCCTAAAATCAATTTTTTCAGTGCTACATAGTATACTTATGATATCCTAGAAACTTGATTCTTCCCTGTGGTCAAATGTTTAATATTTTTCAGCCAAAAAAAAAAAAATGCCTTTTGGAAAAACTAAAGCCTGAATATGTGCACATTTTAGCAGCAGCAAAGGGTTAAATAATAAATAAGAATAACTACTTTTTGGAATTAAATGCAGTTTCTGTTTAGAAAGAAAAAAAAAACAAGAAAATAAATGAAGAGGACATTCTGAGCTTTATCATAAATCAACTATTTTACATTGCTTCTGTCCCCTCCCCCTAAAATCTCTCTTAATTCCAAATATTAGGCTTAGATTTTCCGTAATGCACATCAGCAGGAGGGCATTGCCATGTACTCCACCTTGGACCACAGAAAGGCAAGACGTCGTCTCAACAGTAAGTCATGCGCTTCTAGCTCATAACAGCTATCACTCACCAGTGACACACTTTTAGTTTTCATAGAGAATGTGCATCAGAAAAAAACAAAGTTTGAATAGTAAATTTTAAAATTAGTTCCATAAACCCCAACACGTTTAAACTGTCACTTTCCACTTCTCAACACACCTGGCTCGAAAGTGTCATATGTAGATGAGAATTTGTTATAAATTCTTTTTTTCTTAAATATTGCTTTAAGAATTTGGCTCTTTTCTCCTTAGTATATAGTAAGAAATAGTCTCGCTTGCCCAAGGGCAAGTTCCAAAATTATTGCTACTAAAGAAATATGTATTCTTATGCTTTTCAGCATAAAATGTTATAAAAGCCTTGTAAAAGATATTCTATATAGTAACACCCCCGCTAAAAAAATTGAGCGCTTGTGGAGACCATTTTAAAAAACAAAACACAGTCAACAAGTGTAAGACTTTCCCCCTCATTGTCATTATTGATAACGATTTATTAGTTTCGTTTTGCAAGTTTTACTAAGGGTGCTATTACCACGTAATTCGGACAGTTCACACTGAAAGCCATTTTCTCTAAAAGATGTTACAATGACCCCTATGATCCTTCTATAATTTCATATTTGATAGCCAAGGGAACCAAAACATGTTTATAAGTATGATCCTGTTAATCTGATTCTTACGTCTTAAAAAAAAAATAGTCTGTACGTTTTTTTCCTTTTTTGAGAATTCTAAATCAATACAATGTTTGATGTTAATACTGTCACTCTGGAGATCGGCTAAAATAAAAGCATAGTTATTATTTAGCTTTGGTATATTCTGCGATAAGATTTGAACAAGTAAGACATATACCAACCCTCATATTTTCCAACCATGAAGCTACAACAGTGGAGTCACTTATGAGAGAGGAAATATTGCAGACACAGAATCAAAGTTTGAGACCCAGTTTATCTTTAATCCTCTGGGATAAGCTATGAAACAAGCAGTCTGAAGAGTGAATACTCAGTGTCATGAGCGATGTGCATAAGTTTACAATAATACGGGCACAAAAGAGATTGTCGCCTTTAGTACATTAGGGTCATCAGAGTTTCTCATATCCATGCACCATTATATCTACTTGCATGAATTTACCACAGGTTCATAGCAGACTTTGCCATTTAATGCTTATAGAGCCTAAAGCCTCCAAAATGCCTATCTGGCCTGTACATGTTTCATTAAAAATAAACTCTATATAATAAATAAATATATAAAATAAATAAAATGTTGCCTTTGGAATTTCTATAAATAAATTTAACTTTTTTTTTTTTTTTTCTTTTCTTTTTTTTTTTTTTTCCTTTTTTTTTTTTAACTAAGAGGTCTTTGCTTTAAGTTCACTGGGATGATACCAGTGAGAATTAACTGAAAGTCTTTTAAGTAAGACTGCACCCTCGCGCAGGCCACCAGCCAGAATCCTGATAAGTCGAAGTATGGCAGCTGTACTGATATAGGATGAAGTACAACTGATCAGAAATGTAAAAGCGTGTCTATTTCCAGCATGCATCAGGCCGCAGTCCTTTCGCTCTCGCTCCGCCCGCGTCTCCCGCCACACACACACACACACACACACACACACACACACACACACACACTCTCTCTCCTAGCACTCAGTCTCTCTCTCCTCTTCTCCCATGATAAATCAAGCAAGTGGCCCTAGGCAGCCCTCCAGGAGGAGCCTTTAAGCGCAGAACAAAATCAGCATGTTCCCATCCAAGCCTCCATCATACATGACGCATGCGACAAAGTTTGGCAACAGTGGAGTGATGTGATGGCACAGCTAATCAATAAGAACCCACCGCGTGAAACCTTTATAGTGGTTACTTTTTTAAGGGCTCAAGTGAAGAAAATGTCTTTGTCAACTTTGGCTTAGAATATCCTTATACAGTTCAGGTACTTTGTCCGGGTCCACTGGTCTAGGTAAAAAATGTGTGAATTTCTGGTGCCGTTTAGTCCTAGTCCCTTCTCTCGGAGTCCCATCTTTATTTAATGCAACATAGTATCGTCTTCCAGTGTCCACGTGCTTATATAGGTTTGATGAGTACGTATTATACCAGTTTTCTTCGAACTGTTCTCTGAATACACACTCTTGGGTTAGCTTTTCCTGTAAAAAGAAAAAGAGGGAGAACATCAGGAAAAATAGCTAATGCATGCTGGGCTTAATACCTAGGTGATGGATTGATAGGTGCAAACCACCTTGGCACACGTTTACCTATTAACAAACCTGCACATCCTGCATGTGTACCCCAGAACTAAAAATTAAAATTAAAGTTTTTTAAAAAAGATAAATATGTTGCAAAATTAGCTACATTCAATATTAAAAGTAACATTCCGTTGCTATACAATATAACCCCCATGAGAAAATACTGATGTTTTAGCCCATTTTACCCATTTTAATGCATTTTGCAAAAACTGCCTAACCCTACAAATTTAACTACATTCTAATCTCTAACTCATAATGACTAAAGCGCAAGAGTCTAAACATTTTCTAGTTAAACTGTTGCATATACAATCATTTGAGTCAAATGCAAGGAACACCTAATGGAATACATTGTTCCCATTTTTCCTAGAGCAGCTCTGTGGTGACCACACTGAGAGGGAGAGCCTGTGCCCGTGGCAAGGCTCAGATAACGGCTTTAACACCAGTATATATTTTCTAAAGTACCTGCTGCAGAGATCAGCATTAGCAACATGACCAGTGATGTCAGATATTTTCTGCCCTTTTTAGCAGCAGCATTTACTTACTACTCTCTCTGAGTGGTTTCTAAACTTCGTTCAGTGTGTAGCAGAATCACCTGAGCTGTCTATTCAAGATGCAGATTTCTGAGTCCCAAACCTTTAAAAGTCTGATTCAGCAATTCTCAAAATATGCATTTGTAACAGGCCCCTGGGAGAATTCTAATGCAGAATCCTAATTCTCAGTCTACATTTCAAAACATAATGCCTCTATCATGACTGAGTGAGTTTTCCTGAATCCAAAGTAAAAGCAAATATCCTGGCCTTCCTTTCCCTTGAAGTTAGATAGAAGAAGAGACCCCTAACTAAAAAAGCTACATTCTCAGGTTCACAGATACCAAGAAGAAACGTGCACTGACCCAGATCAGAAAGGTTCTGCATCTTCCCAGATGGACTGTACCTCCTCTTCTTGAGCTTTATGAAAGCTGGGGTCCAGTGGAACCCCACAACCTAGGGCTCCTGGGGTTGCAAGACTCACGGGCAGTAACAACAAAAATAACACACACACACACACACACACACACACACGCACCACATCCCAAAGCCATGAACACACCCCGGCAAAGATGTGTGCCTCGAAGCTGGCCTCTACAGAAATAAGGTGACAGGACTTACTGGCCTTTTTGCTCGTCCCACTGTTCAACTGAAACTTTTAAAATCAGTATCTTTAGTGTTTAAAACAGTAAACATGAAAATAACTTGTTAGAAATAGTTTCTTTTCTCTTACCTACCTGGCGCCTTACATAAATAAGAAAACAAATAAGCAACTACAGATAAGGGCATTCGTTTCTGTCATGCAGACCCAGGGGACAGAGAGTAAACTTTATACATCACCAAAATACAGACGTTCTCTTTCCATGTATGTAGCTAAGGACACAATGTAATACAATGAATTCACAGGTATCCGCTGGGTAGAATGCATCATCCCCAACTCCTTGCAGAGTAAGTCAGGAGAGCAAAGGAGAGGACGAAGGGGGAGAATTGGACAAAATCAATCAATAGCCCATCGTGAGGCCACCTTCTCTAGCTCCCTTCTCTAATCCAAAGGCTTAAACCACACTCACGAGGTTGTGAGAGCTGGCACTTCCTGATAGGTGCTTTTCTACGTGTTTGGAAGCACTGAGTAGGTTTTTTCAGCAAAATACTCTCTCACTGGTCAAGTTTTGCTAAGTGAGCTGAAATGGGGGGAAGCAGAAAGGAAAAACAATGCGTCGGGAAAGGACAAAAAGGACGGGGAAACTTCAGACCTCTGGTGCTGGGTTCACAGGGACAGAATGAATCGCAGAAACCAAACCCACCCCAGACTGGACGACTCTCATCTGAGGGCGGCTGGGAGAAGTGGTTCTACCCCACAGGAGGGCTGCACCGGGGAGAGGCGCTCCTGCACCCTCCTCTGCACATGGGCCTAGCGGGGAGCTCTTCGGGGGAAACTCAACCTCCTCCTACGCTGGGGAGATGGGGCTGAATGTGACTTCCCTCTCATCTCTATTGAAACTGATAAAAGTTTAAGTGTGTTAAAGACATCAATGGCTATTTTAGTCCTTACTTCCATTTGCATAATAGTCTCCTCACAGGCAAGATCATTCCTGGCTAAAAATAGCTGGTTTCGGTTTGCTGTAATTAAGTGAAATTTCTAAACAAATATGTGCATTTATTTTATCATTAATAAAACAGACCAAAAGATGGGATTGGATGAGCCTTTAGTTCTACAAGGGACAAGAAAAAGGAATTCAAAGTACCCTTTCTTTTTTGCAGCAGGAAAGCACATCACCTACAAATACTATGAAATTAAACTGTATTTTAAATGTAGAACACTTCCTCCTCCTTTCTGAGCCATGAGTGAGCCGCCAGCATGTATTTTCTCTGCATACATAGCATACCCATAGCACAGTGGTTTTTCTTGGATCAGAAACAGATACACAAAAATCCCAGCAGAAGATAATGAGTTTCGGTGATGGGAAAGCCTGACTTTGGAGTGAGAAGCCTGCTCCTATCCCAGCTTCACCATCACTAGCTGCAGGGCTTTACAACTGGTTCTCTCACCTCTCCAAGTCTCAGTCACCTCACTTTTAAAACAGGTTAGTAGTAAGTGTCTTGAGGCAGGGCTGTGACAGAGATCCAACCAGAGAGCAGTGAACACCGAGGAAGCTCCCAGGCAACAACGGTGTGTTAATATCACAATAACATCTCAACATCTTAGAACCTGAATAAACCTTAGAAAACAGCAAATGCAACTCTTCCAGTTAAATACATGGGACAGCAAGGCCCAGATGTGAAGCAATTTGCGCCTGGTCTGTGCCACAGGATCTTGTTATTATGTAATGAAGCCACCAGACCGAGAAGTTTCCAGGAGCCCTACCTAGCACAGCCACCACACTCTTGGGACCAGGCCCTTCCACTTTCCACTTTTCACTAAGCATAGTGAAAAGACTCCTGTGTGTCTCTCTACTTCCAAATGTAATTTTTGAGTAATTCTATTTATCTGCAGGAGGAATAAGTGGAGAGGGCAAGAGAATAGCAATCATGAACAAAATTCCACAGTGGTAGAGGTATCACTCTCTAAGAATGAAACAAGAAATTGTTTTCAGTGCTTAAGAAAAGATTCTCATTGTATTACTTTTTTAAAGAATATGGAAACCCCTCTTTTAAAAAAGTAAATATGCTAAGAAATTGAACTGACCTTTTCACTGCCAGTTAACACTGCCTTATTTTCCCAGCAGGCTATTAGAGCATCGTTCACACACACACACACACAACTTAGAAAATAAAGCGAATTATTCCATTTAAAACAGTATAATTGGCCAGGCACAGCAGCTCATGCCTGTAACCCCAGCACTTTGGAAGGCCCAGGCAGAAATATCACTTGAGGCCAGGGGTACAAACCAGCCTGGGGAACACAGTGAGTCCCTATCTCTACAAAACAAAAAATTAGCTGGGCATGGTGGTGCACACCTGTAGTTCAAGCTACGCAGGAGGCTGAGGCAGGAGGGTCACTTGAGATGAGGCTGCAGTGAACTGTGATTGTGGCACTGCACGATAGCCTGGGCAACAGAGTGAGAACCTGTCTCTACAAATCAAACAAAAGAAAAACAGTATATCTATAGCCAGCATTTTTTGTGATGGCTGAGTCCAATTCCAGTTGTCTCATACACACGAGGGTTATACAACTTCAGTCCGCAAGTTAAATGAGATTGTGCAAACATGACATTGCAAAACCACTGGTACATTTAAGCTCCTGCAATTACACCAATTATGCCACACAGATCAGTTTAGATCCCTTAAAAATTAAAATTATCATGAAAAGTTATAAAGATTGTGTTACTCATCTAAATCACACATGTGCTTTTAAATAATTTCTTCCTCTTATTGGGGATTATGCCAATGTGTGATTTTTGTTTTAGAATGACTAGCAAGATCTACAGAAATAATCTCTTTATGATCACACTTCAGTACTTAGCGATACAATATTTAGTTGAGGTGAAAATATTTATGCTATGTATTTCTACTCCACAATCATTTTTCTAAATAAAAAATAAGTACATGAATGCAAATCTGGATAGCAAAAAATATTAACCTGTATTCTCATATAGATGTGCGGATGAAGGGAAGGGGCGGGGGAGGGCGTGTCTGCCTTCAAATAAACTATACACTCTAGAATTATAGAACGCAGATGTTTTAAAACTCACCACATGTTTCTAATGCAGACAGTTTATAGAGTATTCCACTATAAAGTGATCAATTCTTGTTTTATTGTATTTCCATGTTTTAATTTTTTTTTAGATTATTTAACTACAGCTGTTTATGGCATACCTATCTTTGAACTGTTGGATTATATCACTAGGCTTGGGTGGAGAATGTGGATTTAATTCAAACGTCTACTAAAGTCCATGCTTTGGAACAAAATCTGGTGAATGTTAGCAACTATGGAAACCTCTTTTCATTTTATATCATCAAATTCCAAGCACTGGGAAAAACTGAAATTAAAACTTCAAAACTTTTACCAATCCTGTTAAAACCAAAGTATGAGATAATAATGCGAAAATTATAGTACAGCCCAGAGAATGCTTAGGAATGTTATAAGACATAAACTTATACAGACACTATTCAAAAATACGAGACAATTTGAAAATGTGTAATCCACATGGGCAACATGGTGCTCAGTTCGTATCTATGCCCACTTAAAACATGAAGCCAGAGTTGGTTCAAAAGTCAAGACTTAGTAATAGTGATTGAAAACGTATAGACTTACGCCATGCTGTTATTTTAAAACATAATTTCCACATTAATAAACATATGGTGCCATATTGTCCACATGGTTGCATTTATTCTACTCAATGGGCCGCTTAGACTACTTGCTGCTATGTTGTAAACTACTACAACATATCAACTTATGGTCAGTAACTGTACAGACACTGACTTCGCTGCAGAGGTCCCAAACATTTCATAAGTTAATGACTTCAGTGTAATCATTCATTCTCATATCTACTGTTTATTATAGTCATGATATTTTAAACCTCCCTTAACCACAATTACTCGTACAGATGTACTCCTCCTCATTAATAATCTAGCAGTAAAGCCTTAATGGGAGTTGTTGCAAGGATCAGGGTGATTAAATATAATGACTAAAGGACCATTAAGAAGCAGCCAGGTCTCTTCACTCTTCTCTCATGGGAGAAGTCCCCAACTAGACAGAAAGCAAAAAACACAGAGACACTAGGCAAGAGGGCACTATTTATTTCATGAGAAGCTCCGACCCAGACCCAACCCAATATGGCTCACCTGAAGCCAGTTTTCCAAAACCTCTAAATTCCCCAGTATTCCAGATGGGCCTGCTTTTATATCCACATTCCTGGCCCTCAAAATTGCCACCAGAATTGTGGGAACAATTGCATCAGTTGTGTCTGGTCCACATACACAAAATGAATCAAGAAGGCAGGCCATTTTGCATTTTGTCTCATCAAAGTATATAGGAAACTAAGAATTCCTAAATTCTCTCCACTCCTCCTCCACCTAAAATACAAAAGGAAAACAGAAAAGACCATTTCCCAGAAGCTGCTTACATCAGTATTTGGGAACTCAGTGATAGGGGTCCCAGGCTGAATCTAGTCGCATCCACACAAACACACACACACACACACACACACACATCTTCAGTGCTGCATGCTCACCAACCATGTGGTACCTAGTCTGCTGCCAAGGACAGAACCTGCCAAATATACCACAGAACAAACTAGACGATTGAGAGGTCTTCCTTGGAAGTCGCCTATAAAAATGAATGTTTGTTTAGCAAATCACATTAGCTCATAAACTTTTAACCATGTTCAGAGGGGTATTCCCACAGAGGAAAGAAAGTCTTGCTCAGGGAATAACAGAATTCAAATTTTCAAAGTGTAATGTTTACTTTGAGAAGCATTTTTGCTTGTGTTAATGTTTAGCCAATGTACATTTAATCATTCCACAAACAAATCTACAGGAAAAATTCATCAAATTTAACACCTTACAACACCAAGTTGAAAAAAAAAAATCACGTGTAACATTTTTCCCCTATAGACTAGTATCTGGTAAGAGTAGTAATATAATTCAATGGTCACTTAAAATGCACATCGAAGATAAGCAAAAGCTGAAAATACTTCAAATTAAATATTACTCAGTAAAAGCTGAGAGTTGAATGCCCTTGAAGGATCAGATTGGCAGACAACGGAGGAGAAATGGAAAGCTAAAAGGCTGAGAGGTAAAATTACGGAAATAAGGATTCAAGAAAGACATTCTACAAAGACAATTGACTGCATCTACTTTGTTCCCATGATAATCATGGGAGATACTGGAGGAGGCAGAACTTTTTTTTAAGGTACTAGACTTCCTATGATAGAGAAAGCAGACTAAATTCAGCACATGATTTGTAGAAATAAAATGACAGAAAATGAAAGATTAACAAATACAATGACAGCATAAGCTCAAAGACAGATTTTGAAAACCTAAAAGATGCACAGAGTGTCCCTAGTAGAGGCACGCTGACCTTCCAGCGACACACACGCCCAATCCGGTAACTGTGGGTGAGCTGATTAACATTCCCGGGGCTCCATTTTCTCCTCTGTAAAAATGAAGAAATTGGACTATGATTTCTAAGGTCCCTGTAAGTCTAAGATTCTAGCGATTCAGTCTTGGAAACATCAAAATGTGGAAAGCGAAGTTATCCACAGTAACTCTGGAAGGACGTATTGAACAGGAAATGAAAGAAGACACTCCAGTGCAGTTGGAAAACAGGGAAAGAAACCAAAAGAAATGGACTGCATCACTGCCCACGGCAGCAGGGAGGGGGCAGAGGGTGGAAAGCACAGACTGAGTTCATGCTTCCAGAAGCCAGCAGAGAATGAGATTGCTGTTTCAAGGAGGAAAGGACAGGGAAGAGGACAGTCACTTTGGCCCCAGGGGCTCTCCTTCTCTTCCCTGGGAGACCACTGGGAGGGTACAGTCCCCGAGGCATCGCTACTTCCTTGCACTGTGGGGCCTGCCACATCCTCTTCCCAATGTTGGCCTCAATAGACAGGGCTCAGTCATGAACTGTCTGCTTGACCAATAAACCCTACATCATGAACTGCCCAAAGAGAACCTACTGGGAAAAAAAGTCAAATCCTGCAAGAAAACAAAAAGTTAGCAACGTCAGAGGACGCTCAAATCTGGGGGAACAGCTGGACATGAGCACAAGGCAGAGAAAAGGCACCCTGAAGATCAATGATGCCAGGGATCCCTGGGCACTGTATATTTCTATGTGGCTCTTGAATTTCTCAGACACCCACAGCAGATGCCCATGTCCCCTCAGCACCACCATGTCCACCTGATACCCACAGAGAAGTCCTAAGCAAGAATGCAAGGGAGATGACGCCGTCCCTGGCACCCTCCCCACTCCTTGGGCCCCAACTCCTAGCCCCCAGTATACTCAGGTCAGCCTCGATTTCTCGGGAAATCGATCCTTATGCTGACCCCACCTTTTGACAGATTAATAGAAATGGCCCTTCCCCTCCTCAAGACTGTGGTAGGCTATTTCTAATTCTCTCAAGGATAAGGTGACCTGACCATCTGGTCGTTCCATTCCTCCAAGACACCAAATGAATATGCTGACATGGACCGTTTTAAAACTTGTGCCTTAACCCTAAGAGACCGTCTTTGATGACAGCATTTTGGGTGCTATGGCAGCCTGTGAGTTCACCATTTAAAAAATAATAAGTATAATCACAAAGTAAACAAACCCCTCATAAATTTCTTTAATTGAGCAGATAAAATAATCATGAGCAGCATATGAGACTAAAGTATGTAAAATTAATCTTGGTAAATAAGGCTTTATTGTGGACATTTTAACATATAATTTGAGGAATGTCAAGTTTTGATCTGAAGGAAATTTTTTATTTATCTTCAGAGGCTGTGTCACGGGTCTTAATTTCAGAATTCAAACTCACAAGAAACAGTGTCAGTGTGTGTCTCGCCTGAGTACGGCATTTCCGTCACCACCACACGCTTGGGAGCCCGAGCCTACGCTGAGCAGACACAAAAGCCAAGCACTACATGAGCCACTTTGTAGGCGTCATCTTCTCTAATCCTCACAGCCCAGCTACCAAGTGTCTATCATTAGCCCGTTCTATAGCCTCAGCTCAGAAAGTGAGAAGATTGCCCACGGCTACAGGGTCAGTGAGCGACAACGTGGGGATTCCGGGGCCTGCGCTTCCACTAACCAGGCTTCATCTCCAAGTTGTAACTGGTCAGCATGCAAGTAGAGACTAGAGTCTCCCATCACAACACTGCAGAATGAAAATCAGCTTGAAAGAGACAGAGAAAAAAGGAGAAAGAATACAAACCAAGTCAACACAACCAGAAGAAAAGTGTCTGAAACCCAGAAATTCACATGGAAAATGAAAGAAGGGGAAACAGCAAGGGAGGAAGCAAAGTGAGGAGGGAGACAGAAAGGAAGAGAATAGGAGAACCTAAAGCTGAGAGCGGACAGCTGATTATGTGCGAACACACAACGCGACATGGCAGCTAAACAGGCAAAAATAATTCGGGGCTACAGCAAAACAAGCACGCTACATACCAAGGGGACAGGGATGTCTTTGGTATGACCCTGGCCAGTCTGTTCTTAGAATACTGCATTGAGCTTGGGGCACTTCATTACACAGAAGCAGCAAACTTCAACAGAGATTGCAATGAAGAATTACCAAGAAAAAAAAAGATGCAAAGGGAATCAGCCAATGTCAGCACTGTAAGCATTTACAGACAGCCTGAAGAAAGACAGCTCTGAGCGTGGCTCTCACACTTAGCACCACAACCTTTTAGTCCTCGGGGGAAGCCCTCTGCAACGGGGGTGTCAGGGATGCAGACATTTTTCTCAGCCGGTTGTCGCAGTGCCACTGAGGCACACCAGGCCAGCAGGCTGACAAATGATGTTTCTGTGCAAGTTCAAGTCAGTCCATGGTGAGGGGGATTCGGAAGGGGTGAGGCGACCAGGCCGCTGCCCAAGCTGGCCCAGGACAGTGTTCCCACTCCACTTTGTAAGGATGGAGGGCATCTCTCGGGCCAGGACGCCCGACAACAACCCCAGAGGGGCTGCTGATGCTGACAGGGCAGGACTCTCCAAATGTCAGCAAAGATGCCTCTGCTAGCAACTAGGATAAACAGAAGCAGAGACAAGATGAGACAGATGAGGCAGGGACAGAGGAAAGAGCACAGAATCCGGGGACAGCCAGAAGCCTCCATGTTTCTAAACCCTGTAGCAAAGGTGCCTTCTTGGCTGAAAAGCATTCTCTGAACACCTGCCTGTTTGTCTCCGTCTCCTCTGTGAATAATCCTGACATTCTCTCCTACTCCTAGAATGAAGCTCCCTCCTGCAAGCTCTCCAAGCCCCTTCTGTTTGTAATTCTAACATTCATCACACCAAATTATAATTCTTGGTTTACATGTCTGACTCCTTCAACGAAGTGGCAAGTTCTTCCTGAATAAGTTCTAAGATCACCCACAGGAGGAAGTATATTTGCATTTGTAGGTACAGCTGATTCTCCTTACTTGAGGTAGTTAAGTTCTATCAACTCTCCTACAATACTGAACCATTGCTCCTGGGGGAAATACAAAGTTGGGTTCCCATGAGCCTCTGGTCATAACATTTTTGTCAGCCAACAGATACATAACCTTGTTTTATGTGTGTTTCTGTTGAACGATACCTCATTTAATATCTGTTGCTGATTAATTAACATCAAACTCACAACGAATGGCTTCTCTAACACACTAACACACATATTTGCTCCTTAAGCCGCATCACAGTCTTCTTGCACTTAGCAACACTCGACCGCACTTCAGCACCACACTAAGAATGTTTTCTACAGCAAAATCACCAACAAAAGGCACAAAACGTGACACATGGCACTAAACAGATCCCGAAAAGGACCCTTGCTTCCAGCAGAGCTGAGACAAGGAGAACAGTGCTTCTTCAACCTCAGCTGGGAGCGT
This sequence comes from Piliocolobus tephrosceles, assembly GCF_002776525.5. Lineage (NCBI taxonomy): Eukaryota > Metazoa > Chordata > Mammalia > Primates > Cercopithecidae > Piliocolobus > Piliocolobus tephrosceles. The sequence continues at coordinate 93,284,260 of NC_045455.1, forward strand.
GTGCATGGATGCTACTCACATTTTTTGCCCATGTCCATAAATAACCATGAAAGTCAGACAAATATTGATTTGGGGGTTACAAGCAAGTTTTAGTAAGTAGGCAAATTCAAAAAAACCAGAATCTGTGAACAATGAGGATCGACGTATTTCCAGCACCTTCCAAAGCACTCAGCATGCATTATTAGTAGGTAATCAATAAGACTTGTTGATTTTGGGAAAGAACAAGAAAGAAGGGGTTGTGAGGTAGTGCCTGAGTATGAGGGTGTGTGTGTTGTAGGTGAATGCTAGTGTGAGTGGCTGTGAGCAAGTGTGTGAATGTGTAAGCACGTATGCCTGTGAATGGAAGAGTGAGCAAGTCAGTGTGTGTGAGTGAACTGTGAAAAGGATGTGTGAGTGTGAGCACGTGAGTGAGTAAGCATGGGAGTACGTGTGTGAACAGAACAGTGAATGCGCACATGAGCATGTGAGCATATATGTGCGGATGGAGGAGTGCGTGTGTGAGCGAGTGTGCCAATGAGTGACTGATTAGAGAGCGCTTCCAATCTGAGCCCTATTCTGCATCCCTGTTGTTAATGTGCAACAGCATTAACTCACTCAGGGAACACAGGGAGACTGCGCTGCCCTGGAGAGAAGCAGGAAGCTCTTCAATTCAGGAACTGTCCATGACACTGAGGCTCTGGTTGAAGGGTTCTCCAGGGTTCCATGCGATGAACAATCTATTCTGAAAACAGGAGTGATGTGGGAGAGGTGAGAGGAAGGAGTGCCAGGATTTAGGAGGCCAGGAGGTAGAAGAAGCAGGAAGACCTTGGAGACACTGACCTTGTGCCTCTGTTGTCCTTGAAGCTACTGTCGCCTGGTTATCCTTGTAGACCCTAACTTACAACCTGATCAGACTTCTCCAGTGTGCCTCAAGGCTCAGGATGAGGGGAAGCAGGAGTCAGCACTGTCACAAGCCACAGACACGGAAGACCCTCACACAGACTGCTCAGTGAAGAATTCATTTGAAAGTTCATGAATTCAGAGGAGTTGCCGTCATGATACATTCTTTCAGTCATAAGACACTTAGAAGTGCAATTACTAGCATGTGGGGCTCCCTAATACATTTTATCAAAAAAGGAACCTTATACTCAAAATCAGGAACCACAGGTCTACATGTCAACTCCTCCAGCTCTCAAATACCTAGTCACGAATCAAGTACTTTATCAACTAGGGTCTGCCTAGTCCATTTTTTGTAGGGAAAAAAAATATATTAAAAGGTGATTTGGGATCCCACTGACAATACATTCATTTATGCAATATTCATTAGGCACCAAGTGCATGCAAGACTCGATTTTAAGTGCTGGCAGGACCATGGGAACCACAGTCACCAAGTCCCTGCCTTCACAGAGCTCTGCTTTACCAAACGGGGCAGCTTTAATAGGCGTCTGACTCAGGGCTTCCCAAAACTACTCTCTCAGGCTATCGGCTTCTCTGGCAGGGACAGAGGCAGAGGGACTTCAGAAAATGCAGCAGTGTGAAGCAGGGAAGACGTGGGAAAGAGGGGCACTGGGCTCATGTGCGAAAGCTGCACCTGGTCCTCAGGAAAGCTCTGCTCCGGGATCCCGGGCGTGTTCCTGAGGACCCCCAGCAATGTTCCTCCAAATTCCCATCCCAGACAGGAAACGCCTCTGCTGAGCAACTAAGAACTGAAAACAACCCTTCCCCAAACCTGGAAAATCTCCAGACCTGTGTCCTATACTAGCTTGGGATGTCCTCAGTATGCCTTAGACAATCAGTAAATGTAGCTACCATGCTCAACACCATAACTAAAATCAAATAGATACATTATTTTAAAAGATGATTGTCCACTAACTAATGGCCAGCAATATAGATGCTAAGGAAACAAATGAACCACTAAGTTAAAACTAGGCTACTGGAAAAAAAAAAAAAAGTCCTCCAAAATCACATCTGTGTAAGAAATGTTAAAACCCTGTTCCACCATACGGTTAATTCCAGTTTAAAATATTCATGTGATTAATTCTAGTAAATATATTTTTATTCACAAAAATGCATGGCCACTCTTAACATGCATATGTATCAGACAAGATTTACTAATTTTACCTACATTCAAATCCTGACTTGTCATCACCTATGTGACTTTCAACAAGTCATTAAGCCACTAAAATCTCACCTCCTCATCTCTAAAACCAGGACGATATATGGACTCAGTCACACAGCAGAAGCTGCCCTCCGTATCATCTGAGAATTATTATTCAATTCTTTGAAAACTGGTCATGCACTTATGAAACACAGCATAAGGCAATGCTCAATTACTCAAAATATCTGTTGAAAACCACCCATCTCCAGAACATGCCTGTTATCAGGCAGGTGACTAAGGAAATGAACCTATTCATCTCCTTTATGTGAACTGCATTCTTTGTACAGGACATGTCTGAACGTCTCCCATCAAAGCAATCGGAACTGAACCACTACAGTGACAAATCAGAAGCTGAGTGGCCCTTGCCATGTGGTGTGGTATCCTGTTCCACGAACACATAAGGTTATTCTCCTTGTTCAAAAGTGGCTCCAAATTGCTCCTGCAGAGCCCCTGACGGAGACGAGGGGGGCTCTGATGAATTGCACGGGTTGGCCTCCGTCCCCAACTCTGACCCTGCCCAGAGCTTCATGCCTAAGCAGTGTTCTTCAACACTGGCACCGCAGATACCTAGCAGGCAAAGGGCGTAATCTGCGGGGCCACAAGTTCTCTCCAAGAATGTTTTCACGTTGCCTTTCCACGTCAATGAAAAAGTACTAGAATTGTTTTAAGGGTATCCAGGAGCCCACCGATGACCATCCCACAACTACATAACTGCCCCCCAAGAATGGACTGGGGTTTAAAATTACTGCCAGTGGTACACAGTGCTACAATACTTTCACCATCAGGACCAACAGGAAGAAGAAAAGGTACACTGAGTACATTGGTGGTGTGTCTGAGATACGTGAAGATCAGATGAGATCATCTGTTGTCCCGGGAACTCACATAGGAAGAAGTGGGGCAGGGGAACAAGTCATCCTGAGGTGCTCTGCAGACAGGCGCCCTGAGTTCACAGGAAGCTGCACCAAGTGCCAAGGCTGGATTTACAGTGAGGCAGCATCTTCATCTCAGTCAGGGAGCATCTTCCTCCATGTGAAATCCACTGTGTCAGTGTGCGTTTTACTGATCTTGCCATTCAACTTGAATTTTGGCATATAAATGTTTTGAATTACAGTTTTCAAAGAGGCATAAGGAATTCCCATCTAGTTATCTAGTTTCATGTGTGCACATATTCAAATAACATGACAAAAATAATCTAAGCCAACATAGGATTATAAGGATATGAGATATACTTCACTGTCTCCTTTTAAAGAGGTGGATATGTCCCTCGATTCCGGGACGAGGGACCTACAGGGTTCCTCCCACCTACCCCACAATATGGAACACCAAGCAAGAAACTTCTTTGACTCATATATGTCTGCACAGCAGAAACAACTGCCCCAAATGAGGTATTTACTAAAAGACACTGTCTGTGCTTTGGAAACAGAGTTGAAACCCATCACACCTTGGTTACTGATTACACGGAGCCATATAAACCAAGGCCCTGTTGTGTCCCTGGAAACATAACCAAACCCACTAGGAAACACCTGCTTTAAGAAGCACCTGTCAGGATGAGGCTAGGAACAGCCGCAAAGCACTGGTCTGAGGCAGTCAGCCTGACGCTGGTCCTCACTCTACATCTACAAGTTTTGGGCCTTTGAGCAAGTCACTTAACCTCTCTCATTTTCAGTTTCGGTAGCTGACTAATTCCTGTGGAAACACCTGAGCTCTACAAGTTCATAACCCCGTATCAGTGCTGTCACTATTTCATGCTCATGTACAGTAGACACCGCATGTGCGTGTTTATGACGGAGTGAATAACTGGGTCAACAAACATTTACCACGTGCCAACTGCACATAAATTGCCCTGCCTGGCCTTCAAGAAATAGAAAAATTACAAAGCCAAAGACTCTGACTCCAAAAAACTTCATCTAACAAAGAGGCCAGCAGGAATTACAATTCTGGGCAAAATAATGTAAGTGCTACAAAGGGATACAAACCAGAAATGTTGGTACCTCCCCCATCTCTGCGCCATCCTCCAGTGTCACTTTTACAGACTCCATGCCATATGTTCCAACATCCTTGCAATGCCAGTACCTGTGCCAGCTATCTTTTTTAATGAAAAGGTCAATTCCTTTTGTTAAATGCAAGCTTCTTGAAGGAGATTAATTTTTTCATGGCATTCTTTTTTAAGGAGGCATTTATTATGGCCAATTATTCTTGATGTTTTAAAGTATCTTGAAAGCTGAGCATGGTGGTTCATGCCTGTAATCCCAACACTTTGGAAGGGTGAGGCAGGCAGATCACGTGATGTCAGAGGTTCAAGATCAGCCTGGTCAACATGGTGAAACCCCGTCTCTACTAAAAATACAAAAATTAGCCAGGCGTGGGGTGCCGCGTACCATAATTCCAGCTACTCAGGAGGCTAAGGCAGGAGGACCTCTTGCACCCAGGAGGCAGAGATTGCAGTGAGCTGAAATCATGCCACTGCACTCCAACCTGGGCGACAGAGTGAGACTCCATCTCATAAAATTAAAAAAAATTTAAAAGTATTTTTATAATACTCAAACAGTTTAGATTAAGACTCTAAAAGTAACTATCAGAGCCATGCCTCTAATCTTTTTGATAAGAACAAAAGTGACCAACGTCAATGAATACCTAATCCCTGGCCAAGTGTGTTGTGTGTGTGTGTAATCTAATATCCTCTCGAAAGTTCAACCTGGCAGCATATTTTAATTGTCACATTTGAAGGGTCATGTGACCTAACCTGCCTGCCCTTCCTTTTCTGAGGCTCCTATTTATCCCTCAAGACCCATTTTCAATGCTGCCGCTCAACCTCCCCAAGCAGTTATTTACACACTCCTCTGGGATGCCAAAATGTCTTTTCCTCTACTATGGTAAATTTTGCACTGCCCTGAATTATTTACAAGTATGGCTACCTGTTTCATTGTTTTGCACTCATCACAGTGCTGGAGGAATCATAGCTATAAATGTGAAATACATAAACAAATACATGAATGGATACATGGACAAATTATCATATACATACAATAATCAAACACCATCCCCATGTTAAAATTATTCATGTTCTCCTTCTAATCAAATCATTATACCCATTAGCAATATAGTTTTTCTTATTTCCACATTCTAATAGGATATCAGAATCCTGTATATTTTTCTGAAGAAGTATTAACCCATTTACCTCTGACCTTTTAGATCGACTCTCAAGGTAAACCTGGAGACAAAAACAAGCAAACAAAAACTACATAGATGAAAAGAGAAAATTAATCCCTAAATAGGAAAATATACTTTAAATGAATTTCACATTTACACATTTACTTTATAAAAGTGATTTCCCCAAATCTCCTATTTACCTTCTTTCATAATGAGATCAGTTTCTAACTGTTTAGGGAAAAAAAAAAGAAAATCTCCAATTTAGTTTACTGAGCTTCATGCAACTTCACACAGATAGATTCCTGGAGGCTCCAAATGTTAAGTGTATTTAGTAACACAACCATTGCTCGTTTCTTTCCTTCTCTCAATCTCATCACAATGAAAATGAGGCATTTTAGTCACTCCTCATTCTCACTGCCACACGAGGCAGGATAACCGCAAACCCAGCGGGAAATAGGAGATTCCAGGCCCTGAGGAGCAAGACTTTCACGCTCACCCTCCCTCACCTGCAGGAGGAAAAGACCAAAGGGAAACAACCTCCCGCCCAGAAGCCTTCCTCCCAGCTGCTTACAAAAGAGGCAAAAAGGTCTCACTGCACAAACATTTTGTGTGCACAGAGAACATCACGGCTCAGACAGAGAAGACTTGAGAAAGAAGCCTGAGAAATTCAAACTACAGAATTCCTGGGATCCGTCCAGACTGGGAAGAGACATTCCAGACGTCTAACTCGAGCTCTTCATCTTACAGAAGAGGAGAAAGAGGGCCTGGTGCCTACTTCGTAGCAGATACGGAAGGAGAGTTAACCACGCTCTTGACACTATCTTTCCTCCAGCCTCAGCCTCACCCCCCTCGGGCCACACACACCAGAGACAACACAGGCAGACGCAGGCCAATTATGCATAGAAATGGAAGAGGGTGATTCCTCCTTCAACTGGAGACCTAAATACACGGTAACTATACAAGGGAGATACTGCAAGGCCACATCTGTGCACCCAATGAGGGACAGAAATAATCATAATTTTTAATTCAGTTCAACCCAGTGAGCGTTCATCAAGCACCTACTATGTACAAAAGCCATTGCTGTGTGTTAGGAAACCTTAAAAAAAAAAAAAGAATGTGGTCCATGGCCTTTAGATACATTAGGGAACAGAGAAACACAATTGACCACACTGTAAACTGTACTGTGACTTATGTAATAACAGCAACAAAGCATTCCTAGGGCCCAAAGGAAAACACAAGACATGCTAACTAGAATAAATAGGATTAGAATTGGGGGTGTAATGAAGGTTTTGCAGAAGAAGTAATATTTCCATTGAATCTTAAATAGAGTCTGCTGCTTCAGGTGGAGAAGGCAAGAGCTTATATCTGAGAGAGAAATTCACTGGACCACAAGTATAAATCAGACTGCATGATGTGTTTGGAAAACAGCAAACAGACGGACTCCAGTTGCATAGGGAAGGAGGCGCCCGGGGTGCGCCCGGCAAAGCAGATCCAAGCAGCGGTTCATCCTAAGCATTGGATGCCACATTAAAGAATGTGGGCAGTATCCTTCAAAAGCAAGCATGTGAAGGGGTCTCCATGCACAACTGACACTCCTGTCTGGGTTTTGAAGGTACTTCCGGCATCAGTGTGGAGAATGGATTGGAGACAGAAGACTAGCGATGCAGGGAAGCAGCTGAAGATGTTTCCCCAAGGAAAGCATAATACGGAAAAAGTGTCTCTCGCAGCCCCCTTTCCTCGGAACAGTTTCCATGCCTGGGCACTCTTCACGTGAGAAGGTGTGCGCTTCTCAAGCACACACGGAAGAAGAGTCATTTCACCCTTTCTTTCATTGCCCTTTGCCTGGCTGGGACTCCATGACTGGACGGCTGGCAAGCTGTGCGGCTGTATAGTACTGGTGACAAGTCTACTTCTGCCCACACACTGTGTATGTGCTCAAAAAGCCCAAGGTGAGGCAGCCAGGAGTCACAGAAAACCTAAGAAGACAGCTGGGCTTCCCAGAAAAGGGGAAAGGTGGTGCTCTCCAGCTGTCTACCTGGCTGCCGTTTCCCGCAGTATTGTCGCTGGCACTCCGTGGGTCTACACTCAGTGTCCCTTTCATGGTGCCCCAGGCACTGTGCTAGGAACTGGGGTGTGCCAGGCAGGAAGGCATGAGTAAGAAACCATTTAAATCATCCAGAAGGAGAGATGAGACTCAGCCCGAACAATCCTACCAGCAGCTTTGCTGAACACAAAATTAGACATGCTTTCCTTGTCAACCAATAAACCACAGGAGTCTGAATCATGCTGGTGATTTCATCTGAAAGACTGGTCAGCTCTCGACTGGGAAAAATTCAGAGGGGTGTGCAAGGTGATCCTTGGAGCAGGGAACAAATAGCAGGGCCCCTATTTAGGTTTCCTCATTCATTCTATTCTTTAAAATTGTCTTCTTTGCTGTCATCGCTTATAAAATAACATATATAAACTATACTTTGATATACACAATTTTAAAATAATTTCATATTTGAGATGCATACTCAAATTAAGTATATTTATTTGAAATGCATATGTTGAGATGCATATTCAAAAAAATCTTTTTTGGTGGGGATACGTGATCAAAGAAGTTTGGAGGCCACTGCGATGAATCTACACACTAAAAGTCAGAACTTCTCTTTTACACACACAGAAAAAGCATTTTGTTGAGTTCAACTGTGACCCACTCAAACCCACATTACATACCTAAAAGTGAAAGAAAAAAAAACTAAAGGTGTTACAAAAAGGAACATCATTTTCTATTTTGTTAACGTAAAAGTTTCCTTTATCTTGTATCTCATCTTTCTTCACACTCAAAGGTATTCACAAAAGTTGTGTAGGGAGTTCATAATTTTGCCTAAACGATCCACTGTGTTTAAAAAGCTAAAGCCAACCCTATACTTACAAATACATTTTAGCATTTTATACATATGTATGTGTGTATCTATATATACATATTTTTACAAGCCTAATGATAGAAAATTATATCTAGAAACATTTTTGCCCTTCATTTCTGTGTATTGAGAACTCCAAAACTTTTCTCATTCTAAGCTTCTGTTCATTTTCAACTTTTTATAAAGTTCTCATATTTCAGAAAATATGGATTAAATTCTCATTTGATGACCAGTAATTGCAATAATAAATTACTTTGGGAGACCAGGGCAAGAGGATCACTTGAGGCCAGGAGTTCAAGACCAGCCTGAGCAACATAGCACGACCTTGTCTCTACAAAAAAAAAAATTTTCGTTAACCACATGTGGTGATGCACACCCACAGTCCCAGCTACACAGGAGGCTGAGGCAGGAGGATCTTCTCAGCCCAGGAGTTCCAGGCTGCGGTGAGCAATGATTACACCACTGCACTCCAGCCTGGGCAACAGCAATACCCTATCTCAGAACAAAAGGAAAAGAAAAGGAAAAGGAAAGGAAAAGGAAAAGGAAAGGAAAAGAAGGAAGGAAAGAAAGAAAAGAGAAAGAGAGAAACACTAAAGATTAATTTCATTACAAGTTTGAATGTTGAAAACCCAAGTTAGTATATATTCTTCATACCTACACATTAAGCAAAAATGTATTAAGTCGCTGCTGCGTACCATGCACTGTGTTTTAGGTACTGCATTAACAGGTGTAAAGCGGTACCATGATGGAAAGTTAGTCCCCCCCCACAGAGTGGAAGAGCAGACTTTGTCTCATTCACACCTCAGCACCTAGAACAGTGCCTGCCTGGCACCTGGCAGGGCACAATAAATACTTCTCACTGTCTCCCCTGAGGACCTTACAACCTAGTGGGGATGGGGAGTCAGGAAAAAAAGAAATTCACAACATTTGCAAATAATTACAATATTGTAATATTCCTATTCATATACAAAAAATATCTGACAATAATTTCCATCTCCCTTCTTCTCTGCATAATGAAAATCTTGGATGTAGCTCAGAGAGTTTAGATTCACTGCATGGTCTATTTCTAGTTTTAATTACAATGCTTGGCAAAGCTTAGGAGGAGATCATTTCAATTCATTTCAAAAATAACTCTCATTCAATACAAGGAGATGGGATTTTTCACACTTGTAAATTTTTTTATTTACTTGATAATTAAGATGGTTTGGCATATAAATAAAGCATTTTCTTAGCAACTTTGGTCCAGTGAAGATGCAGAGCTGTTTATCTATTAATAAAAATAAAATGGCTTTCCTCAAAAAGTAAAAACTTACACTTGCCTTCCAAACAGACTCAGTTTCATTTCTGGCCCTTTTTAATCCAGAGAAAAGACAGCTGTTCAAATCAAACATGGAGCATAAAGCTGGATGAAGTCCCTCCAGTACTTACTGATCCATACAACTCCCCCTTCTCATTCATCCCGAGGTAGAGTCCACTGTCCACACCTCGAATGCTGACCAGGCCCACTGCTATACTGATAAATTCCAGAATGCCTGTAAACAAAGGATAGAAGGCAGAGGACAGGTCAGAGCACGGAACATGTCCTTAGAGTCCCAGTGTCCCTGGGGTTTTGGAGAGGACACTGAGCCCACCTCCCCACTTGGATAACCCCACGCTAGTTAAAGAAGTGTCTTCTCTTTTGAAATCACTGTGTCAAAGAACTGATTTCCAACTAAATTCTATCTTATAATGATACAAAAATACTTACCAACATGACTTATGCAATAAACAACACATTTTAAAAATTAAAAAGCTAGTATCTACATAGATATGCCAAGAAGTAATAGGACGGAAAAACCAGTGTGTACATCATGTAATTAACTTAAAAGAGTAGAATTTAAGAGAAAGACAATCTACATCCACTTTGTAAACATGAAGTTAAGTATCTGTGATTCTCTTATTTTGAGAGACGTAAGACCATTGACTAAACAGAATACTTTTTTAAAAAAAGACAATCTACTTCCACTTTATAAACATGAAGTTAAGTATCTGTGTGTGAGTATCTTGCTCTTGGACTTCCCAGCCTTTAGAACTGGGAGAAATAAATACCTGTTTAAGTAGCAAAAAAAAAGAAAGTATTCTGTTTAGAGAATGGTCTGTCTCTCAAGGACAATGAGGTGCTAACTAAAGCTTTGATTGGTTTATACAGAAAATTATCCAGCTCTGTATTGTGTAGCTTTTTTTTAACTCTATCTGGAAAACTAAAACTGCCCACATACATCCCAAATATTTTTGCTTAAACAAAGTATTGGTTTCTGCTATGCTTATCTAAACCTGAGATAGTTAAGCAATTAAAATAATAATATTCTGAAGAGATAATACTGCTCTTGATTTAAAGTAGGCATGGAATGCTGTATCCCAAAATCAAATCAACACAATGATCTTCTTTTACTTCCTTCTTTCCCCTTGCTTACCTCACTAAGAATAACACCTAAGCTGGGCATAAATCCAGAATTTTATGGCCACACAACAGCAGCTTCAATTTCTCTAACTATATTGTGGTTATAAGATGATTAGTCCACAGTATATTTAGGACACACCGCTTTTTTTTTTTTTTTTTTTTTTTTTTTTGAGATGGAGTCTCGCTCTGTCGCCCAGGCTGGAGTGCGGTGGCACAATCTCGGCTCACTGCAAGCTCCGCCTCCTGGGTTCACGCCATTCTCCTGCCTCAGCCTCCCCAGTAGCTGGGAGTACAGGCGACAGCCACCACGCCCAGCTTTTTCTTTTTTGTGTGTGTATTTTTTAAGTAGACGGGGTTTCACCATGTTAGCCAGGATGGTCTTGATCTCCTGACCTCGTGATCCACCTGCCTCCGCCTCCCAAAGTGCTGGGATTACAGGCTTGAGCCACCGCGCCCGGCCGGGCACTGCTAATATTATTTGTACTCAGTGATTTTTTCCTTTTTATTGTAAACTAAAGTGCTACATTTTATGTAGACCTTACATTAATGCATATCAAATACTGAGTTGTTTTAAAAATACTTTCAAATATTAAAAATTTTACTTACATTTAAGAGTTCAGAAAAAAACTTATGGTAACAATGTGCTATAGTCAGTCTCATGTGACTAATAAAAAAGCACTTACATGAATTTTCAACAATTAATTTTGCAACTCTCTCAAAATACACTGGTGCTGCAATCAAAAGAAGACATGAACAGCATAAATCTAATAAAGGATTAACTCAAGAGGAAACTATTCCAAGGTGAAGTAAAAAGAAGAGCTATGTCTTCTACAGGGGTATTCCTGATTCTTTTATAAGGACAAAATGTAACAAATTTATCTTGTGCTTACAGTTTACAGAATATCTGAAGATTCAAATTTAATTATTTTAATAGGATGTTAAGTAGTATATAAAAAAAAAAGTGTAATTACAAATCGTGTTTTGAATCTGATAATCTATGACTCTACGATGGAAGATACATCCAAAAGAAGCCAGTTTATTACTAGCCTTCCCTACTCACAAAGCAAATGGGAATATAAATAAGGCAGTATTTCCATGAGATTCATTTCTCATGAATCGCTCCCTTTTTGATGCATTTTATTTCATTGTACTACTTCTAATTCTTCTGCGTCAAAAATAATTAAAATTGTGGCATTTTATTACTATTAGCAGTCACAGGTATGTGAATATCTTCTTAGTTACCTGAAAGCACACCAAAATGTGGGTCATACATTTCCTGAAATTAATGTAAGGAGTTAATGTCCAATTTTCATCGTAAGATGAAATGCAGAAACATCTGGTCCCTTTTGAGGTCTGAATGATTTAATTTACCAGATCAATAAGGAAAGGTTTAATCATAAAACTAAAAGATATTTGCAGCTTCTAAGGGGGCATGTGATGATCTTTCTGTTTTCTCCACACATAGAGTAGCTGAGGACTAATAATGAGTATTAGCCAATGTCGCCCATCAGGTCCAACAAAGAATAAGGTGTATGTGATTTCACAAAACCATTTCACTGGCTGGTCTGCAGAACATCAAGAAAAAAAAATAACAGCAGCAGTGATAACTGTAATAGCGAAAATTCTTGAGCATTTAGTCTATGCCGAATGAGAGGCCTTCTCTCATTTAATCCTCAGAACAACTCTAGGCATTACAATATTCTAATCCCCAGTGTACAAACGGGGAAATTGAGGTGTAAGGAGGTTAATAATTAGCCCCCAAGCAATTGGACTCCAAAACCTATTTCCTTAACTATTATGCACATCTTACATTTGGTTTTACCTTTTTTAATGTTTCTGTGATTTCTGTACTATTTTCATATAGTTGAGTTCTGAAAGTATTATCATTATATAATTTGGAAATGAAGATAGTAAGACATCTATCTAGTTTCTTTTTCTGGCATTGACAAGACAGCTGTAATTCATAGTCATTCATTTTTTCATTCAAGAAGCTATTATTGAGGGATTATGATAAGCCAAGCACCATGCCATTTATTGAGTATATAAAGATGAACCAGATATAGCCTAGGTCCTATTACCCTCAAATTTTTGCTCACCATCTGCTGGGAAGAAGGACACGTAAACAGATAAATAAAACAAGAGTGTGGCGAATGCAGTGAGAGGGAACTGTTCAGGGTATGGGCAGTCCAAAGACGGGCAGCTCATCTGGGTTTATGAAGGCAAGTCAGAAGCTTCCTAAGAAAATAAATACCTGAGATAAGTCTCCAAAAAGCTATATCCAAGTGAGAAGGAACTACCTAGTGACCCCTGGTGGAAAAGATTTCATCACCTCAAACCACCACCCATTTCTCTGCAGTTTCTTAAAAATAGAGACCTCAAAAGAATAGCCCAGCTTTTTATGTGGTCACCTCAGTGATGCAAGGACAAGTAGACCACCTGAACGTAGGGGTCACACTCATTCTCCCCCACACAAAGAATTCCACTGTTGTAAGGTCAGGAAGATGTGGCAACCTCGCAACAGGATCACAGCCCAACCAGACCAGAAACCTCATCATTCCTGGTACCCTTTTGTTCACAATAAATTGTCTAACCTCAACCAGGTCCATTCACCTCTCTGGGGTGGAGCCAGGCAAGTGCTTCCAACTACACTCCCTGAGTACAACCTGCTCCACATGTTATCTGCTCATGTCACTGGGCAGCACAGGGGGGCTGGATCAGTAACAGCCAGAAGTCTGTGCAGAGACGTCTGAATGTTTAATGATCAAGGAGAGAGAAAGAGAAAGAAGGAATGAGCAAAGAAAAGAAGGAAGGAAGAGGGGAGGAGGGAGGGAGAGAATGATGCGATTGTGCCTAAAATTAGAACTATGGCACACACGTGTACCATGGCAGCCTGTCCCTCATTTTGGGCAGCACAGCCTTGACATCCTTAGCTCAGAAGGCCCACAATAATGGGTAGTGATAGGGTGACATGGGAAGCACAGGGTCGGTGACTACTGTCATTTCTTTATTGTCTTCCACAGCAGCCAACAGTTCCAAATGAGGACATGCTCATTGGGACCCCACTGGATTTGATGAGGTGTGAGCTCATCCATGGTCCATGAGGGACCAGGTCAATGCCTGGACTATTTCAGGAAAATCACCACACCGGACCTTGCCAGTTGCTCCAGACTCACTGTTAGTGACTATCCCCAGAGCTGATGGGCTGCCCCAGTTCTGTTCACATGGACCATTATCAAAAGCTGGCACCGCCCCCTACACCCCATCTGTGCTGGGCCTCACCTCCAAGGCCATGCGAGGCCAGCAGTGGGAGAGCAAGGCAGTCAGAGCTGCTCCACTCTGGCCCTCATCACATGTTCCTCTGACCTAAGAGCCCCCGACACATTACAGAAGTGCACTCTTCAGACCACGCAAACGTATGCAGACTGTCGAGAGGGGCAGGGTATGAGGCTGCAGAACATTCATGATTAAGCCTCCTCCCTGCAGAGCTTCCTGCTCACCCAGCGAAGCTCCAACCAGGGCTGCCAGATCAACCATCTCAGATCCTGCACCGGGTAAGTTCGGATCTGTAGCAACTTGAGCACATCTCAGAGTTTACATAGGAAATGAATAACCGAATGGGAGTTAAAACTCCACCAACTTTTCCAGAACCTGAAGCAATCCTAAAACCATCTCCTTAAACACCCAGTGTTTTCCTGAGCCATTGAAGAGTCAGATACATAGAACAGAATTAAAGTTCAAAACCCAGGAAATAAGTTTGAAACACCCGTTTAAAAAAAACAATTATACTATCGTATTTCTTCCCTCTAGTAAAACCTTCACCTGACCCCCGTTTGAATAGAAGCCACAGTTTGCGTGCTCATCTGAGAACCTGAAGACGGGCCTTTCAGAGCTACCTAACCCCCGCCAAAAAGGGAACAGACCCAGGCTTCCCAAGCAAGCTAAATAGGGTATCAGGCCCAGCGTTCATGTTTTCATTATTTTACATTACTTTTTCCCCAAATGATTTTCTGCTCACTTTTTTGCCCATCTAGCAAGGCTGGAGTGCTTTAAAAGTGAGCTATATATACATAAAGGTATATAGACATACAGATAAAACAAGACATCTCGCTTCCCCAGCCTACTGCACAGAGATACAATTGTGAGTTCCTTTTCTCCTTGTTCAATCTTATCTCCACACCACCAACCCCAGAGGGGAAAAAAAAACCACACACACACAAAGGGCTCCTTCAAGGTCCCACCTAAGTTGTCACCTCCGCAGCTCCTGCTGGAACAGTAAGACTCCCCCACCCCCAAGTCCTCTGCACTGCCGCTGCTGTGTCACTGCCAAGCTTGCCAGCAGCTGCAGTCACCTGCGGCTGCATGGGGGCGGCAAAAATCCTTTTTCCAGCAGGTTTCCTTCTGCTGTTTCATTTCAGGTAGAAAATGCACCTTCTATTTTAATCAAGGTGTAAACCCACCCCGCCCCCCGCCTACAGTTACTCTTTTCTAGAGAAACCGAGTGCGAGGACTAAGTCCCCAGAGGGGAGCCGGGCTGCTGCCAGAAGAGGAGGAGGGCCGAAGGTGAGGCCGCGGCGGCGCGCGGGAGCGCCAGGTGTGCCAGAGCCGGGGCGCTGCAGCCCCCTCGCCCCCTCCCGGCGCTCGTGCCCTCCCTCCGCCTTCCCCGCGCGCGCCACGGGGTCCTAGCGCCGCCGCGGCCTCGTTCCGGGCGGGGCTGGGAAGGCGGAGGCTCCCGGCACACGCAGCACCGCTCTGCGGAGGTTGCTAATATTGGGACCTGCCGCAGCGGCAGCAGCGGGAGACCGCGGCACTGCTGTCACCCCGGGGGCCTGCTTCTCACTGCAACCGGATGAAAGACTTAAATAACCCTCCTGCCTCACCCTGCTTCCCCACCCCCACTGCGCACAGCCACCCACTCAACTCCATCCCAGCCAGGGTGAGTGGCACAGCGGAGCGCCAGGGCGCCCTTCCCCCTCGGCCGACGCCAGGCCGACGGGCTAGCTCGCGGCTCGGCGCCCCCAGTCCCCAACCTGGGCCGGGGCTTCCGCTCCCCTCTCATCCAACACGACCCCCTTCCCTACCCCCAGCCTCTACATCCACCCCACCAACACAGTGCCGAGGGTGTCGAAGGAGTGGAGATGCCACTTCCTTGGCAACACCTTTCTCCGACCTCTAGGGGTGAGGGGTCTGGCTTTTTGTTTGACGGTTTCTATCGAGCCACTGCAGCCCGCCGCGGTCCTCGTCCGCTCACCCTAGAACGCGCCTCTCCTGCCCTCCCCCGTGGCCCCCGCCCTTCCATCCGCGCTTTCCCCAGTGGCAGAGTTACGGGATTTCTAATGACTCGATTGCGTGTGGCAAACGTCCTATTCTAAAGGTGACTGCATCAAAAAAAAAAAAAAAAAAAAAAAAAAAGCTCATGGAGGGAAGGGGTGCGTGGAGCAGCCCC
The DNA here is from genome assembly GCF_002776525.5 of Piliocolobus tephrosceles. Lineage (NCBI taxonomy): Eukaryota > Metazoa > Chordata > Mammalia > Primates > Cercopithecidae > Piliocolobus > Piliocolobus tephrosceles. The sequence goes on from NC_045455.1 coordinate 93,300,336, forward strand.
AACTGGAACATCCCATAATCTCTGCACACCAGGGCCCAGTCGTGCTGCACCGGAGTTCTAACAGGGTCTCTCAAAGACAGGCTCGGCTGATCCACACAATAAAACTGGCTCGGGCCTGCCGCGGCGCCCCTGCAGCCGTGCGCCCCCGCCGCGCTCCCGCGCGCACCCCGGGCTCCCCCGGCTGTGAAGCCGGAGCCGAGGCGGGGGCGCGGGAAAGCCAGATCGCGATCGGCGAGCTCGCGAGCTCTGCTCTCGGAAAGCGGTTAACAATAGCACGCCGCCCCCTCCGCCCGCCTCCGCGGCCCTTTGTCCCCCCACCCCCACTCCTTCCCCTGCGGCTCCGGCCAGGGGCCCCCGACCCACCTCCCGGGCACCACGGAGCCCTTCAAGTCTCCACAACCCGGCTGCGTGCTTCAGAAGAAGGGGAGGGACACGGAAGGTGACAGGGGAGCTCAGGGGTCCGACCTCCAGCCCGTCCTCTGTCCCTGCCACCAACTCTCCTGCCGCTGCGCGCGCCTCCAGCCGTTCCCACACCGCAAACCACCGCGCTGCCTGGGGCGGCGGCTGTCAGCCCCGCCAGACCCACTCTCACACACAAAGAGAAAGCGAAGGGGCTCGACTTGGGCCAAAATGAAAAACCGGATTCCCTAAACGCGGCGAGAAGTGTTTCAGCCCCTGCCCGCCGCCCCCCGGCCCCCGTGGTCCCCGCAGCACTGAAGGCTGCACCCGAGCCGGGCGGAAAGGGAGCCAGAACGCGAGCGCGTTTAGGACCGCGCGGAGCCGGCCAGGCAGCCGCTAAGTGCGCCGCGGGGCCCGGGCGGCCGAGCGGGCACCTGCCGGCCGCGAGCGCGGGAGGGCTGGAGCTCCGGCAGCCTGGCACACCTAGGTCGGCCGCCCACGCCGCTCGCCTCGGCCGGCGCGGCCCCGACACCCTGCGGGTGGCCGCCGCAGCCCCGGACACACTCCTCGCCCACCCAGGGCCGCCCACTGCCTGTTGTTCTGGTATCGAACGCTAGGCAGGGTGGCAGCCCTTAAAGAGGCCAGATGGAAACAGCACTTTACTTAGTAAAGTTTAGTCTTCTCTTTGCAACAACCAGAATCTACCTTTACGTCTGGGGTGGGGAGGGGATAGTTATATTTCAACTGAATAATTGCAAAGCGAAGAGCTGTAACTTTTTTCTTTTAAGCAGCGAGAGGAGACGGCCAGAGCAGTTTCACACTACTAGGCTCAGCTGTGGGCTTAGGCTCAGGGGTGAGCACGAGGAGCAAATCCTGGGCCTCGTGGATCTGGGACCATACCCAGCCCAGGCCTGAATCCCCCTCACCTTCTGGCATCATCCGCAGCCGCACGAAGCTAAACATACAGTTTACATTGTGTTCAACATCTGGCACTAAAGCATGAGGAAGAAAAATCACCACAGGACTTTATTTTTTACGACCTAGTTTAAGTGTTGTCAGGTGGGTTCACTCAGAAGTTAACTCCAACAGTCTAGTTGCCCAAACTGGCGCTTAATTTTTTTTTTTTAAGTAAGGAAAAAACTCAAGAGTACACCCAATTATGACTGTTGGTTGACTTCGTGCTGTTGGGCTCAGAGTGCCCAGGCAAGCACGTGTGTGCAGGCATAAAGTGGGCAGAGCCACCGGCCCTCGAGTCTGCAGCCCTCAGTGCTGAGTCACAAATACCCTCCGCTGAAAAATGAAATCCTCGGAATGCCCTTTAAAATTAGCTCGCAGCGTTTGCACGCGCGCACACACTCACACCAGAGAGCCACGCAGGAGACACACAGGGCTGCACACTACGGAAATTTAAAAGCAGAGGTTGTCACTTGATAGCTGGAAGGACAAAAACCCCTGAGCGTCCTGCCTCTTCCGAAGTCATTTTCCCCGAGCCTCTGCCCCAGCTTTTCACGGAGCCTAAAATATGACTTTAGTCCTCTCAACAGGACAATCCGTCAGCAACCTTCGCCTATGGGGCTTTCAGACCCTCACAGGGGGGAATAAACAATGCGCTTAATATACAATTCAAGCAGTATACTTATTAGAGGAAAGCGGGAAAGGAAAAAAAAAACACCTTAATTTGGGCACAAGATACCCACTGCCTTCAAGAAACTGCATTAAGTTCTTAGGAGTTAATGATTAAAGCTTTAAACTCGTGCAATCAGTCCATTCAAAAGAAACTTCCTAAACCCGTGTATCTGATGCAAAAGAACTGGAAACTTGTATTATATTCATAAATTATGCCCCCCTTTAAATTAAAAGTAGGGGGCCTTTCAGGGTATACTTGCATCAGTGCCAGCGGCAGATCTGCAATTCCGGAGGGACTTTTTTTTTTTTTCTGAGCTGGCAAGACAGAGAGAGAGAGATACAGAGAAAGAGGGGAGGAGGGGAGAACCCTTCCCACGTCCCCCACCCGGCCACCACCTTCTTGGTAGTTATAATTTCAACATGTCATCTCATGGACACTAAAGGGTTAATGGTATACCTACCAAATCGGCTGTGGTCTTTCCTGGTTCCCTGGATAGTACCATTGGGGAAGATTTCTAAGTGGAATCCAGTCCTGCAGTATAGCTGCCTCCGCCTGAGAATCCCCTTTAAATGATCCAAGTCCGTGACTGCGGGTCCCCTGGGGAGCCCCCCTGCTTCGGACTGACCCAGGTGGTCACTTAACAAAACCGGGCTGTCCACCGGCAACACGGGCACATTCCCAAACGGCACCGCATCCTGCACACCGAAATAGTTCCCAACTTCACCTAAGGGAGCCATCAGAGGACTCGGCTTTTGGAGCACAAGAATAAACAATAATGATGGTGTCAACCAAGGAGATATTAGGCGAGGTATATCCAACTCCCCTCCCTTACTGCAGTTGCAGAGAGAGAAAAAAAAAAAAGGTTCTTTTCTTCAATCCATTAAATGCATAAATAAAAGTAATCTGCTGTTTCACTGGCACAGGTTCAAGGTCAAACCACTGATAGTCTAAGAAACCACCACTTTATACTCACACACTGACATACTGATAAACATATCTATGTATCTCTATAGACAGATCCCCAGCTCTTAGCAGGCAGGAAGGTCTTCATCCCATCCGACCGTAATAAGGAAAAAAAATCCGTAGTTTCTCCATTTGGTTTGAGATCAGAATGACCATAGCAACTTAAATGCCTAGGCGTTATTATAGGGATTTTTAAGATGCACGGGCTACGTCAGAATTTACGGATCCTGACTCCAGGAAGGCATGCGCTGTTTTTACTCTCTAACCGACTCTGCAGACATCAGCATGAATCCTTCAAGGGGAAAAAAAAAATCTCACGTTGGTGGCGGCGACAGATCTCCCCTCCCGGTCCCCCCTCCAAAAAATGATAATAATAATAAAACAAAAAGAAGAAGAAACTTTAGGCGTCCAAAGCTAGTATCCAGGATTCTCCAGAGGCTCGGCAGATGTCCACTGGCTTAGAACGGGCGGCGAGCGGCGAGCGAGGAGAGCCGCGTCCGGGAGCTCGCGTGCCGCCCAGGCTGCCGCGAACAGGTGTTGCCGCGCCGGCTCCGGAGCGTTGTAGCCGGGCGGAGCGCTCCTCCTGCGCAGCCCCCGCCGGCGCGCAGAGTGGCGCAGGCAGCGGCATTGGGCTGGGTTTAAGGTAGCGCCGCGGCCGCCCGGGCTCCCCGCGGTCCTAGCGCCCGGCCTGCTGCCCGCGCCGCTCTGCGGCAGGCGAGGTGCGGCGCGCCAGCGCGCAGGACTTCCTCGGGAGGCAGTCGAGGAGCCCTGGCTTTACAAAGAAAAGCAAATGAACGATGCACTGCGAGAGGCGGGAGGAAGAAACACTGAGTCTCCCGAGACTCAAAAGTTCTCCTGCAGAATAGAAGCCGGTAACCTAAAATCTAGCTGGCTACATTGATGGAGGGTCAGAGTGAAACTGGGAAACTAGTTTTCACGTGGGCTCTGTAACCTTGCGTTGTACTATAGAATATGACTGAGTTGAGAGTCGGAGGGAAGGGGAGGTGATTTAATGAGCTTGCATGGCCATGGCAGTTTCTCTTCCATTCTTTGGCCACACACACAGAAGCGCAAACTATGTTGCAAGTGAGACCAACCCCTCTTCCCTGCCACACACACACACACACACACACACACGCAGATGCGGCCACCGTTTCGGTTTTGTTTGGAGCGTTCTGGGCATCTTTGGGTTGGGGCTATGTTTAGGTCCCGCCCCGCTGCTCCGGTCCGGACGGCCGCAAAGCAGTCGGCAGGGGGGCGCCAGAGAACCTTCTCTGTCCCCGACTTCGACTCGGGCGCGCGTCTTCGGGAGTCTGGGTGGAGGGGAGCGCTCCAGTGGGCTTCCTCTCGCCCCAAACCACGCTGCTCAGGACGAGCCGCGCCATCCCAAGCCCTGCATCGGCTCGGGGAAGCGAAAGGCGAGTGTCTCACTCCACCGTCCGAAGCCCGCCGCGGAGCTGGGAGGGCCGGGCGCTGGATGCTTGCTGGGCGCCCGGGGCCGCAGCCGCTCCTTCTTGCTCTGCCCCGCGGGGCCGCACGTGGAAGCCTGAGCTCCGTTGCGCGGGCTCGGGTTTCTGCTAGCCGCCGGAGGCCTTCGCGCCCAGCGGGAGTCAGGGACAAAGAAACCCTCCTCCGGGGGCCGCCAGGGGCCCTGCCGGGCCGGGCCCGCCCGAGAGACTGGAGGCGGCGCGCTCTGCACCCGGACAGCCTGCCTGCGCCCGGATCTCCAGTGGCGGCGGGCGCGGAGTGCGGCGCCCCCCAACACACACACACACACACACACACTCGCCCACAGCCCTCCCGCGGGGCCCCCTTCCCTCCCCCTGCTCCTCTTTGTTCACATTGTCTTAGAAACGGCCCGACTCTTGGGTCAAGATGGTGAAAGTTGCCGAGACTTGAGCGCAGCTCGAGACTGCGGGGCGTGCAACTGAGAAGCAAAGTCGAAAGCAGAGACTGAACCCCTGCGGTGGGGAAGCGAATCAAAACCTCTTTATGGGGGAGAAGTCGGATCCGCCTTAGTAGTCAGCTAAAGGCTGGAGATGCAGAACTGGGGTTGGCCCTACTCCGGACGGGAGGGCTTCGCCTGAAGACGAAACGGAGCGATGAATTTGCAGATTTCGGGGGCGCTGGAGGTGCCAGCGACCTGGAGCGACCTTCCCCTGCCCTCCGGGGAGGAAGGCGTGCTCCGGCCCGGGCGAGGAGGAAGGAGAGAAGAGCGAGGTGGTCCTCCCCGCTTCCTTTCCCACCCCCCCTTTGCCGCAGTCCAGGGTCATTGGGTGTCCGGGGCTGAGTCGGTGCGTCTTGCTTACGTGTTTCTGAAGCATGAGAGCCCTGCCCCGTGGTATTTACAGCAGTCACATCCGCGGTGGTACAGAGCGGGCTTTAACGTTAACTGCTCGGCGGCAGATACAAGAAGCTGGGTAGGAAGTGTCACTTCTCATAAACCACCCGAGTCGCTCGCATTAATCTCCCAGGCAGCCAGCAGCGATGGGTACAGCAGGGGCGTTCCTCGACCGGTTGGGTACAATGCGCCGGGATGGTTACTTAGTGGGGGAAAAAACGATGGAAGAAACAGAGACAGGCCCAAAGAGAGACAGGGAGACGCTTCATAAGAAGAGAAACGAGCAGCACGTGGACATTGGACATTTCCAGTGAAGACAAGACTGGGACCATTTCCACCAGCTGTCTCCAACCACATTCTTTCGGTCTGAATTTAGATTGTCATCCAATGAGCAAAGACCATTTCCGCTTCCGAATCCTGCAGCGTGTGACTGTCGCTTTAAAAAGCGTTGCAGCAGTGGGAGAGAGGGCGAAGTAGCTGATGGAGCACTTTCCCAGGTTGAGCAGCCTCCCCCACTGCAGTTGGCTTGATCCACATTTCATCCGCATCCCTAACTCCAGCTGCAAGAAGCTTTTGCTGCTTCCTCGCCCCTTTGCCTTCCCCATCAGATTTCTCTTGCTTGGTTTTGCTGGTTGGTTTGGTCTGGTTGTTTTTCTTATTATAGTAAGAGAAACAATGTGCTTCCTTGCACTGGCCACATCACATTTTTCCTGTACTCACCCCACAAGCTAGGGCTGACATCCTCAAGGTTCCTTCACAGCTCTGGCAAAACCATGAGCTCTCATGTCCAGGACTATGAGTATGTTTTACAAGTCTTCTTCAGTGAGTATACAGATGTTAGTATTCAAAGACTGAGGCCTTGCCTTCTAGAGACACGTGGTGTAATTGGGTTAATAACTCCTGCCTGGAAAAACTGTAGTTAGGAGTAAAATGAAAAAACAATGCACACAAAACAAGCAGCACATAACAGACCCTCAAGACATAGTCGCTATCATTACACTATTCCTTACATAGTTCCCCATGGATTATTACCGCCATGGGGGTATTCAGCAAACACTGTTACTGATTTTAATCCCAAAGCTCCCTGAGGCTCTCTCTTCTCAAAACGTTTTAACTCCTCTTACTTTCCTTTCTTGCCCTTCCCTGTGTTTTCTATCATGTTTGTCATCTGTCTTTTCTGTTGTCAATTTAGTACTTAGGCCCAAATGGGAATACATGACAAGAGAAGTAAAGAGGGCTGTGAACAGGAATGAGCACTAGAATGGGAGTCCGCAAATCTGAAACACATCATCTGTCCTTCTGCCTCCTCCCTGTGTGGCTACAGGCCCTGTCCTCGCGGGTCCCAGCTCTGCTGGGAAGACTGGGTCGTGTAGGTTAAAGTGGCCTATCGGCTATAAAGTCCCATGCAAACTGGAAGTGGCCCTTTGGAAAAGGTCCACCTTCCCCGCTTTGTTCATTAGTTTGTCTTCCTTCAGTTTCCCTGGACCCCAGATACAAATCAGTACAGAGTCATTTCATTCCTTCTCTACAATAAAGGTGTCACTGGGCCTCTGCCCTTCCATCTGTATCCTTCCTTCTCCTCCTCCCCACCCCACCACCCTTCATTCTACTTACAGGCTTTTGCTTAGGAGCTGTAAGGAGCATGGGATGGAGGGTAGTGGTTTGGGAAGGCTGAAGTCTCTTTCCAGTGTGACCCCAGGAACTAGCTTTGAGCTTCACGGTAAGAGGATAGAACCCTTGCAGCCACCATTTATTGACTGCTTACTGTGTTTCCAACACACTACTAAGTGCTTTTGTGTTTTATCTTCTTAATATTGAAAACTGTCCTATGAGGTATTATTTATCCCATATTATAGATGAGGAAACTGTGGCTTACAGAAATTAAGTAGCATGGCTATTGCCTCAGTGCTAATAAACGGTGGAGTCAAGTTCATAGACGTCAGACCTTCATTGTGTAACACTGCCCTCAATTATAACAGGCATATACTTTTAAATTTTTTAATAGCATCTCTTCTCAAAATACACAGAAATAAATGATAGTAATATATACTTGTATATATCAACAACCGGTTACACTGAGTGTATATAAACAACAACTAGTTAGAAGGCAAAATGAAGGAAGGAAAAGACCCCCAGTTACAATATGTTTTTTAAAAAGGAAAGTGACGGAAGGAAGGAAGGAAAGGAGAGATAAGAGCCCTAGGGACAGAATTAACAGGAAGAAGCAGCTGGGTAGGAAGTGTCACTTCCTATCTATATGAAGATCTATGTGAAGAAAAAGAATTTTATTTTTGAGATGAGGTATCACTATGTTGCTCAGGCTGGTCTCTAATTCCTGGGCTCAAGAGATCCTCCCACCTTGGCCTCCCAAAGTGCTGGGATTACAGGCATGAGTCACTGCTCCCGACCAAGAAATACACATGTATGTTTTTTTGGTTTTGTTTGTTTGTTTGTTTGGAGACAGAGTCTCACTCTGTCGCTCAGGCTGAAGTGCAGTGGCCCGATCTCGGCTCACTGCAACCTCCGCCTCCAGAGTTCAAGTGATTCTCCTGTCTCAGCTTCCCAAGTAGCTAGGATTACAGGCATGTGCCACCACGCCTGGCTAATTTTTGTATTTTTGGTAGAGATGGGGTTTTGCTGTGTTGGCCAGGCTGGTCTTGAACTCCTAACCTCAGGTGATCCACCAGCCTTGGCCTCCTAAAGTTCTGGGATTACAGGCGTGAGCCGCCGCGCCCAGCCTGACCAAGAAATATTTTAAGATATTCCTTGGAATACAAAAGATGCCCTGAACAAATTGAAAGGCATATCATATTCTTAGATAGAAAAATTCTATTTCATAAATATATAATCCTTCCTAAATTAATCTAAAAACAGTAACAATAAAAATGTCATATTGTTTAAATTAGATACACTGATGCTACAGGTGATATGGAAAAATAAAATTGACAAGAAATTTTTTTAATAAGAAAAATTAAGGGATAACTAGCCATATAATATTTTAAAATATTTTGTAAAGTTATAATAATTAGAACAGAGTATCATATGAATTATTTATATTAGCCTATGAATAAACAGATAAAGCAAGAACAGAATAGAAATTATAAAGATAGATCCAAATACATATTAGAATTTTATATATGATCATCAATTAATGGGGAAAATAATGAACTATGAGTAAATAGTTCTGAAACAACAGAATAAACAAATAACACAAGTAGTATTTATTCTTCATACTTTACATGAGGATAAAACCCAAATGCAAATATTTTAAATGTAAAAAATAAAACTATAACAAGTCCTAAAGGAAGCAATGGAAGAATTTCCTTATAATCTGAATTGTGAAGGCCTTTTTAAATGTATCATAGAATCCAAGTGCCTAAAAGAGAATACTGATAAATGCAACCACACACAAAACATTTTTTAACTGCATGGGAGAAAAACATGAATTCAAAAGATAAATGATGAAACGGAAAAATGCATCTCATATAAATGACTCATTTTTCTCATATATAAAAAGCTAGCTGGCATGATGGCTCATGGCTATAATCCCAACACTTTAGGAGGCAGAGGCATGAGGATCACTTGAGGCCAGGAGTTTGAGGCCAGCCTGGGCAACATAGCAAGACCCTGTCTTTACAAAAACTTAAAGAATTAGCTGGGTGTGGTGGCACACACCTGTAGTCCCAGCCACTTGGGAGGCTGAGGTGTGAGGATTTCTTGAGCCCAGGAGGTCAAGGCTGCAATGAGCTGTGATCATGCCACTGTACTCCAGTTTGAGTGATAGAGGGAGACCGTACGTATCTCAAATATATATGTGTGTGTGTATCTGTGTCTGTGCGTGTGTGAGTAAA
>NC_045455.1:93309526-93316716 GCF_002776525.5 Piliocolobus tephrosceles
AGTAAATATATATGTGTGTGTGTATCTGTGTCTGTGCGTGTGTGAGTTGTGCATAAATTACTTTTATATGTGCATTCATCTGATCCTCTTTATATAAAGCTCCTATAAATCAATAAGAAAAGTTGGTGTCTGATCCAACATGTTAAGTGCTTGGAAGTCATCATTCCCATGCATACAAGGAAGAAGCTGAATAAACTGAAAATCAAGAACGCTTCTTAGATCCGTCAAGAATTAAGGTCATAGGAAAACTGCTGCCCTGAAAACTGGAAAGGCAAACAGGCAGATACAGAGAATCACAGCTTACCAGAGCAGAAACAGAAGAGTAGGAGCCCACAGCCGGAGCTGGTATCAGTAGGAACACTTCAAACTGTAATTGCTGGAGGCTCATTGCGACAAGCTTGAAAGTTAAGAATTCATCGAAAAACTCTCCTATGAATTTTCTTACAGGAGTCCCCACACTTTCCTGAGTTTTACCTTCAGGAACCCTACCAGGTTCTCCCTGTGAAGATCTGAGAAAAATCCTCTTCTACTTCCCTCAAGAAGAGGGGAAAAGTGACTATTTCGAAATATGCCCAGGGTTCTCTCTTCTTAGCAAGGCCTGCCCTCAGGAAAAACTATTTGAGCAGAGCCTAAGCAACCTGGGGAAGGGGAAATACACAACTCCAGCCCCTTCTAGCCTTAAACGTGGAGACAGAGAAATACCCAGCCCAGGCTCACTAACAGACTGCGCCCTAATCATAGTAATCTAGAACACATCTCCTCCAAACCTTATCACTACATCACTACAACTAAACTACACTACACTAGAACTAAAAGAACTGCAAGACTCAGACACCGGGAATCTCCAGGGAATCCCAAAGACAACAGGGTGGACTGAAACAAGGACATCAGAGGACATATTAGCCTCTGACACCCACAGCTACAGCAAAGAGTAAACACAGCCTAACCCCTAGCCTGGTAAATATAAAACCTCACACTAAAGGCCTATCTACCTCAGTCACTTTTATTCAATATATTATGTCTAGCTTTCAACAAAAAATTACAAGACATGCTAAAAGGCAAAAAAGTACAGTCTGAAGAGACAAAACAAGCAAGAACTAGACTCAAAAATGAGAACAGAGATTTTGGAATTATCACACTGAAAACTTAACAATGATTAATTTGCTAAAGTCTCTAATGGAAAAAGTGGACAATATGCAAGAATAGATAGGTAAGGTCAACAGAGAGATGGAAACTAAAGAATCTAAAAGAAGTGGTAGAAATCGAAATGACTATGACAGAAATGAAGAATGCCTTTGATGAGATTGTCGGTAAACTGGACAAAGCTGAAGAAGTGTTTAGGTGATTAGGGAGCTTGAAGATATGTCAACAGAAACTTCTCAAGCTAAAATCCAAAGACTTTTTTAAAGATTGAAAAAATAGATCAGAATATAAAAGAACTGTGAGATAATTATAAAAAGTATAAATATTCTAATGAGTATGCCAGAAAGAAAAGAAAAATAAATGGAAGAAAATTGGAAGTAATGATAGTTGAGAATTTTTCAAAAGTAATTATAGACTGCAAACCATCAGCTAGGAAGCTCAGTGACCACTAAGCAGGATAAATACCAAAAAAATGTATACCCGGGCATATATTCAAACTGCAGACAGTCAAAAATAGAATATCTTGAAAGAAGCTAAGGTGGAGGGGGGGAGTGGGGGACACCTTTACTATTGCCATGGTTTGGATGTGGTTTGTCTCCACCAAAACTCATGTTGAAATTTAATTGCCAATGTCAACAGTATTGAGAGGTAATAGGGCCTTTAAGAGGTGACTCACAGGGACTTCGCCCTCACAAAGGGATTAACGCAGTTCTCATGGGACTGGGTTAGTTCTCTCAAGAGCAGGTTGTTATAAAGCAGGTTGGCCCACTTCGTCTTTCTCTTTGCCTGCACCTGCCTCCCCCTTCACTTCTCCACCATGTATGATGCAGCGTGTGGCCCACACCAGGTGACCAAATTTAGCTGCCCAACCTCCAAAATTATAAACTAAACGTTTTCCTTTGGAGGCATGGTTTTGTAAAGTACTCAGTCTGTGGTATTCTACTACAGCAACAGAAAATGAACTAAGACAGAAAATTAGTAACAACATTGGGTTGATGCTGTAACAAATGCCTGGAAATGTGAAAGCAGCTCTAGAACCAGGTAATGGGTAGTATCCAGAATGTGAAGGAGTCGGCTAGAAAGACCATATACTGTGAGCAGAGCATTGAGGGAGATTCTAGTGAGGGAGGGAAGAAGACAACGACCAGGGAAAGTCTGGAACTTCTTAGAGATTACTTAAGTGGTTGTGACCAGAATTCTGATAGAAGTATGGACAGGAAGAACCATTCTGATGAGGGCTCAGATGGAAAGGAGGAACAACGTATTGGAACCTGGAATAAAGGCGTCCTTGATATTCAGTTGCAAAGAACTTGGCTGCATTGTGTTTATGCCCTAGGGCTTTGTGGAAGGCGGAATTTAAGAGAAACAACTAGAATATCTGGTGGAAGAAAAAGCTAAGCAGGAAAGTGCTCAAGACCTTGCATGGTTACTTCTGACCACTTACGGTGAGTTACAGGAGCAGCAGGAAGCAGAGTGGAAAGATTTGGAAAATTCACAGTGTGGCCATGTAGGGAGCAAAAAGTCAGTACAAAGATGCAGCCAGACAACTGTTTGCTAAAGAGATTAGCACAGACAGAAAGAAGCCAGGTTTTGTTCATCAGGACAATGGACGAATGGTCCTGAAGGCATTATAAAGATCTTGGAGGCTGCTCCCCTCATCACAGACTCAGAACCTTAGGGCCTTGAGGGCAGAACAGCCTTGCTGCCTAGGGCCACCTCCAGACTCCAGTTCCCCACATCCCAGGGAAGCAGTCCTTGCTTCCCACGTGACCCCAGGTGCAATTCGGGCCACTGCTCGAGAGGGCACACACCATAAGCCCTGGTGGTGTCCATGTGGTGCTAACTCTGCAGGTGTGCAGAATAGAAGAGCTTTGGAGGCATGGTTTTCTCCACCTAGATCTCAAAGGATGTCACAGAAAGCCCACGGGACCAGCAGAAACTTGCCACAGAGGTAGAGCTGCCACAGAGTCCCCACCATGTCAATGCCTAGTGGAACCATGGGAGTGGGGCTGCCACTGGGACCCCAGAACTGTTGAGCCACCAGCAGCATGCAACACCTGCCTGAGATAGTTAGAGGCGCTGGGAGAATGGCCACATAGTCTGTACCCAGCAGTCTGCCTGAAGCCTCAGGAGTTTACCCCAACCTGTGTGTCCAAGAGGTGACATATGGTGTGAACGACTATTCTGGAGCTCTAAAAATTTCATGTCTTCCCTGCTGGATTTGGGGCTTGCTTGGGGCCTGTTACTCCCTTCTTCCTGCCTACCTCTTCCTTTTACAATGGGAATGTCTACCTCATGCCTGTCTCACCATTATAGTTTGGAAGTAGATAATTTGTTTAGATTTTACAGGCTCATAGCTGGAAGCAGTTTGCCTTAGTTTCAGATGAGACTTTGGACTTTTGAGTTAATGCTGGAACACATTAAGATTTATGGTACTACTGAGATGGAATGATTGTATTTTGCACGTGAGAAGTATGTGAGTTTTGGGGGTCTAGGGGCAGAATACTATGGTTGTGGTTTCTCCCCTCTAAAATTAATGCTGAAATTAAATTCCCAACATAACAGTACTGAGAGGTCATGGAGCCGTTAAGAGGTGTTTGAGTCATGGGGGCTCTGCCCTCATGAAGGGATTAATGCAGTTCTCAAAAGACTGCATTAGTTCATTCAAGAGCAGGTTGTTACAAGGTCAGCTGGCTTCATCTTTCTCTTTGCATGCACCCATGGTCTGCCATGTTATTACACAGCATGAAGCCCTCATCAGAAACTGACCGATCTAGATGCCCAATCTTGGACCTCCCAGCCTCCAGAATCATGAGCTAAATAAACCTATTTTGTTTATAAATTACTCCATCTCAGGTATTCTGTTATAGCAACAGAAAGTAGACCCCTATATAAGAACAAGGGTAAGAATTACATCAGACTTATCTTCAGAAACCATGCAAGCAAGAAGAGAGTGGAATGAAATATTTAAAGTGTTGAAAGAAAAATATATCAACAATAGAATAGAATAATCAGTTTACAGAAAAGGAAACGCAAACGTTTCTTAGACATTAACAACTATGCTTAACTCTGTTCATAATAGTTCATAATAAAAGAAATGCAAAATAAAATCATGTCAGTATACCATTTTTAGCCTGTCAATTTGACAAATATTAAAAAGTTATAAAAACAATGTGTGTTAGAGTCTGGGAAATCAGGCACTCTCATATATTACTCATGGAGATTAAATTGACACAGTCTTTATGAAGGGGCACTTTGGTCAAATCTGTTAAAATTCCAAGTACATGGACCCTTGGACTCAGCCATTTCTCTTCTAGAATTTACCGTATATATGTCTATGCATGCATATGCTGAAGATTCCACACTATGACACTCTCTGCAGTAGTGAAAGATTGCAAACAGCTGTGTGTCCATCCAGAATGACTAAGTGAATTACAGTAAACCTATAAAATAGAATCTAATGTAGCTTGTTAAAAGAAAAAACAGGGAAGCTTTTTGGATACTGGTAGGCACTAATTGTCAAAGAATATTAAGGAAAAAAATACAATCCAGAACAGTGTATATGGCATGCCTTATTTGTGTCCTAAGGAGAAACCTTTTATATTTACACATATCAGTAATATATCCAGAAATATATACAAGAAACAATTACAACAGCATTGGCTACCTTTGGAAAAGAAAATTGCATAGCCGGGGGACAAGGGGTGGGAGGGAGAATTTTCACTAATACACTTTATTGAATATGTTATTATTTACAAAAATAATAGAGTTTAACTTTTCACTCTAATTGCGTATTCCTGTCTGAAAGGCATGGAAGTACCGTGCCTGATGCAAAGATCTTGTGAGCAACTGCAGAAAACGTCACAATTAGGGACCACTTTCGCCCGACATACCCTAGGTGTGTGTGCATGGAGACATTTCCAAAAATGTGGAAAGACAAACTCATCCGGCCTTTGGGGAGCTTGGCAAGGTCTGCTACTTTCCAGCTTTCCACGGTAACTCTTGTGTTTCCTTAGCCACGTGTGGCTTTTTTCCTGGTCGTTTTACTTTCCAGCCTCTCTCTATTTCTCCTGTCATAAAAGATGGCTGACAAAGCCCTGGGATTTTCTTCACTTACCACTGTCCCCATGTTACATTACATTGCTGGTTCAAACTGCCCCACATCCCTCTCCGAGGCCAGCTTTATGGCCAGTAAAGCTGCCCAGCTTCCCGATGTGGCCACCCCCTCTTCATCTGCCTCTTCATTTCCATTGCACTTCACTCTTCTTTTAGTCTCACTCGAGCATAACCCATTTTAACTTTTCCTACCTTCATAATATAGATGGGGCATAAATAATATTAACCACAACAATTATATTTATCAAGCATACACTGTGTAAAAGAACTTCACATATTTCATTTAACTTCATTACACCACAAGTTCAACAGTGTTATCTCTATTAGTTAAAGTTGAGGAAACTGGGGCTTTGAGAGGTTAAGATGCTTGACCAAAGTCACACAGCTAGGAAGTAATGGGCAGGATTCTAACACAGACCTTTCAACACCACAGCCTGGGTTCTCTGTTACTTAGTCCACTGGAATGTAAGAATGAGCTTAAACAGTTTTTTTAATCTATTACATAGCTAGCTTCCAATGAACGTGTGAGTGGAGAACACCGTCTCCCTTTTTGCAAAGTCATTTTTATTATTTGCTTCTTTCAGCCAGGCGCGGTGGCTCATGCCTGTAATCCCAGCAGTTTGGGAGGCCGAGGTGGGCGGATCACAAGGTCAGGAGATGGAGACCATCCTGGCTAACACAGTGAAACGCCGTCTCTACTAAAAAATACAGAAAATTAGCCAGGCGTGGTGGCAGACGCCTGTAGTCCTAGCTACTTGGGAGGCTGAGGCAGGAGAATGGCATGAACCTTGGAGGCAGAGCTTGCAGTGAGCTGAGATCGCACCAGCCTGGGTGACAGAGCTAGACTCCGTCTCAAAAAAATATATAAATATTTTTATATTTATATATACTTATACATTTATATATTTTTATATATTATATATTTTATATATTATATGTTTATATATTTATATTATATATTTTATATATTTATATTATATATTTTATATATTTATATTATATATTTTATATATACTTATATATTTTATATATATATTTGCTTCTTTCTTGAAGTTGGTGGGATGCTCCCAGTATTCTCCAAGGATGAGTAGAAACAAATTGCTTTTCACTGGTACTGCCATGATCTCCTGAAATTAATGTCCAACTACGTACATCCACGGTCAGTTCTCAACCTACTCAATTGACCTCTCAGCAGAATTTGGCAGACTTAATCACTCTCTCGGCTTTCATATGCTTTTTGTTTCATCTGTCATCTACGGCAGATGAACACATTCTAGGTTTTCCTCCTACATCACAGATCTTTTTTTCCATTTCCTTGGCTGCATCTTCTCAATATCCAGCATTTGGAGTATCCAACAGCTCTGTTTTCAGAGTTCTTCTTTTCCCTATACTCACTTCCCAGATTTCATCTACTCCCGAAGCTTTACATGCCATCCACTCACTGAGGCTTCCCAAACTACATCTCCAGTCCTTCCTTACTCCAGTGTTTACCCAGCTGCTTCCCTGGCATCTCCACTCCATATTCTAGGAGACCTGCAAAACCCAACAATACACACCTGGAGCACTTGCGTCTCCCCAGAAACCTGGGTTCCCTGCAGGTGTTCCCTGTCTCAGCAAACAGCACTGCCTCCACGTAGCCACCCATCCAAACCCTAACAGTTCTGCTTTCGAAGAAGATCCAAAATCCAACCACGTTCTGCCATCTTCTCTGATTCCATGGTGGCTCTAGCCACCAGCATCTCCCCCTTTGGATTACCGCAATGACTTCCTCACAGTCTCCCTGGATAGGTGTCAAACCCACATGCCACACAACATAAGCCCAGGCGCGTCGCTCTGTTACCCTCATACCGATTGCCTACAAGAGCATTCACTAGCTGACTCCACCTCCCGCCATCGTTCCATCTCCTACCACCGTCTCACGTGTTCACACT
>NC_045455.1:93316726-93325459 GCF_002776525.5 Piliocolobus tephrosceles
TGTTCACACTGCTCCCGCCATCGTTCCATCTCCTACCACCGTCTCACATGTTCACACTGGTCCTGCAAGATGGGTCTCCTCGTTTTTTCTCAAGGTCTGCCACATTCCCATCTGCTGGCAGACCTACTGGGGGATTGTTTTTCCCTCGACTGTCCATGCCTTGTTCCCTGGCTTCAGTAAGCTCTCTATGGAATTGTGACTGCTCAGAGAGGTTTGCTTTGGCCACTGTAAAATAACCCTTCACCTATCACCCACTATCACTATTTTCCTTCATATTATTATTACATTTAATTATAATGATTATATATTTAATTAGTTATAATAATTATTACTGGCTGACATATTTACAATGATAAGACAGGCAAGGACCTCGCTATTGTGGAGCTTACATTCTGTGGAGAGAAAGAGACAATAAACAAGTCAACAGGATAATTCTAGATAGTACTGAGTGCTATTAGGAAAACAGTGCTGTGGAAGGGGCTGAAGCTCTGCTTTCTAGGGCTTTCCAAGAAGACGACACTTAACTTGAGACTTGAATGACAAAAAGGATCTCGGCTTGCTAAGATTTGAGTACAGTCGTCCACCCTTATCCCAGGTTTCACTTTCTGCAGTTTCCATCACCCACTATCATCTGAAGTCTGAAAACATTAAATGGAAAAATCCAGAAATAAACAATTCATGAGTTTTAAATTGCACACACCATTCTGAGTAGCACGATGAACTCTTGTGCTGTCCTGCTCCATTCTGCCCGAGACATGAGTCATCCCTTTGCCCAGCAGATGCACACTGTATACACTCCCCACCCATTAGTCACTCGTAGCCGTCTTGGTTATCAGAAAACGTGTAGTATATGTAGGGTCCGGTACTATCCATGGGGTCAGTCATCCACTGCAGGTGTTGAAACGTATGTCCTGTGGATAACGGGGGGAACCTGTGTAAAGGGAATTCCAGTGGAGGGATTACTGAGCACAAAGGCCATGAGGCAGGAATGAGCTTGAAATGATCGAAGCATAGAAAGAAACAGCAGTGGCAGAATAAGTGAGGAGCCCAGTCATGTGAAATGAGTCGGAGACAGACATGGACCTTATCTCATAGTGCTATATAAGCCTTGCTCGGGAGTTGAGTGTTATTCTAAGCATGATGAGCAACGCTTGTGATGGATAACGATTCCCTTGAAAGAATCCACAGGCTGCACAATGCAGTTTCTTCACTTTTCAAACAGAACAAATGCTAAGTAAGCAGTGTTGAATAACAATTATGAAATCCTCTGCCTGGGACTCGAGTAACTCTCAGTAGAATCACAGTCTTTACCTTTCCTCACTAATTATCCTTTTCCAAAACCCTATCTCCCTCCCAACACCCCCCACACACACCTGGTTCCTCTGCTTCTACTTCTCTCCAACTTAAACCTAATTTACACTCCGACTCTCACTGAGTTATCTGTCTATATTCTCTTCTTCTCCATTTGTTTCCAACTCTTCCCTTTGTTATCCTCATTAATGAGGATACTAAGTTTAATGGAGCATTGGTCTGCTTTACTTCTTACAGTCCTATGCTTTTTTGTGATTCAGTGAATAATTACCAAGTTACCATTTTTATAGGAAGTATGACCTTAACACATAAGACACAGGAAGCATTGAAAAACTATAAAAGTATAAATTATATCGATATGGTTTGGCTGTGTCCCCACCCAAGTCTCATCTTGAATTGTAGCTCCCATAATCCTCATTTATTATGGGAGGGACCCAGCAGGAGGTAATTGGATCATGGGGGCAGGTTTTTCCCATGCTATTCTCATAATAGTGAATAAGTCTCATGAGATGTGATGGTTTTATAAAGGGCAGTTCCCTGGCACATGCTCTCTTGCCTGACACCATGTAAGATGTGCCTTTACTTCTCCTTCACCTTCCACCATGATTGTGAGGCCACCTCTCCAGCCATGTGGAACTGTGACTCCATTAAGCCTCCTTTTCTTTATAAATTATCCAATCTCAGGTATTTCCTCATAGCAGTATGAAAATGGACTAATACAATATTAAGAATAAAATAATATTAGATGTGACTTAAATGTGTAGAAGTCATATATCAAATATGATGAAGGATGAGTAAAAAAGAAAAATGGCAAAAAGAAAATTATTAAAGAAGAGCATATAACTCCTATTATCTGCCAACAAAAATTTCACGTCATTAAATAATTGCCTTTATAATTAGATCAGAATTTCTTTAGAATAGGAGAAAATATCCAGAAAAAATTTTCTGAGCACATACTTTGGATAAGACATTGTGATAGAGTTTGTTTGGGACATGCATACAACATATAAAACATGGTCCTGAATCTCAACTTTTGTTATGGCTTGTATTTACTTATATTTGTGCTTTATTTTATTCCATCCTGAATTTCCCTATTTTCGTCAGGAATCATTTTTTTTTTCTATTTAAAAAATTCTTTGTGGTTTTTCTTTTAGTGTGAGACCTACCAGCCACAAATTCCCTCCAGTTTTGTTAGTCTGAAATGTGTTCATTTCGCCTTTTAAGGACATTTTCACAAGGAATAGAATTCTTGGTTGACAGTTATTTTACTTTACCATTTTAAAGTTGTCATCTTACTGTCTTTAACTTCTGTATCTTTGGATGAGATGTCAGCTGCAAGTCTTATTGTTGTTACTTTGCAGATGATGTGTCTTTTATCTCTGGATGCTTTTAAGATTTTTCTTTTTTAGTATTTAATTTTTCAGCAGGTTTAATGTGTTGTCCTTAGATAAAATTTCTTTGTGTTTACTCTCCTAGGAGTTTTCTGAGCTTCTTAAATCTATAATTAATGTCCTCTCAATTTGGAAAATTTTAATCATGTTTCTTAATATTGCTTCCCTATTTTCTCTCTTCTCTTTTTCTGGGACTATAATTATGTGTATGTGGGACCTTTTTTTTTCTATTAGTTTTTCTCACTGTACTTCAGTTGGGACTTCAGTTTGTGTATTTTCTATTGACCTGTCTTCCAATTCACTAACCTTAGTCTCTACTCTGTCCCTTCTGCTATTAAACCAATTCATATAGCTCTTAATTTCAGATATTGGCTTTTTTCAATTCTAGACTGTCCATTTGAATTTTTAATAGATTCTCATTCTCTGGTGAAATTTTCCGTATTTTCGTCTGTTGTTTCCATCTCTTTCTTTTCTTGAACATTATTTTAAAAGTTCCTATCTACTAATTCTAATAGTTTTATCATGTGGTCTGGTTCTGCTGTCTTTTTTGTCTCTTTATTACCATTCACATTTTCTTGTCCTTTTGCATGTCTATTGTTAATTGTATGCCAGACATTGTGCATAAAAGTGGAGCTGCCAAACCGTGTTATATTCCACCAGAGACTGTGTTTTGTTTTGTTTTTTCCTTCTTTTAGACAGACTGGGTAGAGGCTGTGCACCTTAATCCAGTCAGGAATTGAATTGAGGTGTGGCGTGGTTACAGTTTTAGTAAGACTTCGTAGATCTTTGGTTCATAACCTGTCCTTTGGGTATACCTCTCTCAGACCTTTGATGGAGAGTCTGGTGGGTATAAGTTTCCTCAATCATGAAAGATTGTGAGAAATCTATCTGTATCCTTCAGAGGTTTTCAGACAAGCTCACCAGTCTCCTGGCCCCAGAAAATTTCAGCATCTGGCAAAGGTCTTAATGGGGAAAACAGTCATGTGCTTAAAGCAGGCTCTACCCTCTAGATGCTTCTTGTTTCTTAAGAGCATAAGCCTGTGGGAGGTTTCATTTTACTTTAGACATTTTCAGACTCACTCCTCAGTATCCTGTAAAGTCCAAGAACTCAGCGAATATCTTGTGAAGAAAATCAGTTCTGAGTTTGAACCACTCCAGGTTTCCAATTCATCACACTAGCCTCATGTTGGTTAAAGCTTTGCTGGTTTGTCTTTCCTTCACAAGGACCCTCTGCCTGAACCAAGTCCAATCCTCATCCTGTGTCCAGAATCAACAAATGGCCCTCGGGCCAAAGAAAACTATCAATCATCAGCTTACCTTGGAAGGGTTTACCCCTGTCTGTAATTTTAGCTCATCTAGTACTCGTTTCTTCCACAACTCTCTGAGGTTTTAAAAAATATGATTTTTGTAATTTCTCCAGTTTTTTCTAGTTTTTGCAGTAGGACCAGCTATAATCTATCCAAAAGTAGTAGTCTCATATTTTATTTCTGAAAATGAGAAAATTGTTATATCAGGTATTCTACCCTATATTTCATAGTGTTTTATAGTTTTCAAAGGTCTTGCACATTCACTATCTCAATAAAACCTTTTCCTAAGTCTGTGATGTAGGTAAACCAGGGTATCTGAGTCAGCAGGGAGTCTCTGAAGTCACACCACCTGAACACAACTGTCCGTGTGAAAGGCAAGGAGGGCTTTTCCAGGTTCTTCTGAGGCCTAGCTTGTCTACATTCTCTCTAATTTAAGGTCATACACATAAATAGAAGAAATTCACCAGGCCAAAATCTTCAACAGAGTTGCTTTTTCTTTTTTGTTTGTTTGAGACAGACTCTCGCTCTGTCCCCCAGGCTGCAGTGCAGTGGCGCGATCTCCACTCACTGCAAGCTCCGCCTCCCGGGTTCCCGCCATTCTCCTGCCTCAGCCTCCCGAGTAGCTGGGACACAGGCGCCGCCACCAGGCCCGGCTAATTTTTTGTATTTTTATTAGGGACAGGATTTCACCGTGTTAGCCAAGATGGTCTCGGTCTTCTGACCTCGTGATCCATCTGCCTCAGCCTCCCAAATTGCTGGGATTACAGGCGTGAGCCACCGCGCCCGGCCGAGTTGCACTTACTAGTCTTTGTTTGTAAGACTGCATGAATGCAGATTCAAGCTGAGATTTAAACTTACTCCCGAATCATTTTCCTAGATCTTAGTGAAGGCAAGTTCATAACATTTATGAAACAATCACCTCAGGCAGCATTTTCCACTGGGTTGCTGACTGGAGAGAACAGGAAATCAAAAATAGCATTCCAAATTTTTCTAAGGCTAAAATTGTACCCTATATGAACCTTTTGGCATGTTAACTCTACGACTTATCCTGGTGTGCAGACTCACCTCTTAACATCTGTCCTGGCTTCTCAATATTACATAGAACTGAGAGGATGTGATTTTGCTTACTACCTCTCTAGAGAGCCTTACCAAGCTGATGTTTCAAAGAAGTGCAATGGAAAACATTCTTATATATCTTCTAGATAGCTTTTGTAATCCAGCAAAGCTCCTTTCATTGTGCAGGGTAGTTGCTACTCAGCTGAGCTAGTCTTTGGCATAGTGGTCAACAACCCTTATGTATTGTCCTCTGAAGGAGGGCCAGAACGTCTCAATGCTCAAAACTTCTCCACCAGCACTAGCACCATTTTTAAAACTCAGAGGGGAGAGGAGAGCGAATCTTGTTCATGAACTAGCCAGACCCAGAAGACACACAGTTAATTTCAAATTGTATATAAGCCTTTACTTAAGAATAATTGAGGCCGGGCACGGTGGCTCACGCCTGTAATCCCAGCACTTTGGGAGGCTGAGGCGGGTGGATCACAAGGTCAGGAGATTGAGACCATCCTGGCTAACACAGTGAAACCTCATCTCTACTAAAAATACAAAAAATTAGCTGGGCGTGGTGGCGACACCTGTAGTCCCAGCTACTCAGGAGACTGAGGCAGGAGAATGGTGTGAACCCAGGAGGCGGAGGTTGCAGTGAGCTGAGATTGTGCCACTGCACTCCAGCCTGGGCGACAGAGCCAGACTTTGTCTCAAAAAAAAAAAAAAGAATAATTGAATAGCATGGATACCAAGAAAAGTAGGAAAATATGGCCACTCTTGCAATACACAGGAGCTACTTGAGGACAAAGAAAGTGAAACTGTGTTTAAAAATGCCAATAATGGTAATCCTTCCTTCTCTGCAGTGCTATAATCTGATCATGTACATATTTTAATTATCACCCATATTTGGGATTGTTGACTTTCGTGTTTGTTTCAACATGTTGAACACACAGTGAAAAGACAATGAAAATTTCTTAGTATTTCTAAGCAGAACCAAACAAGGAGAGAAATCTGTATTTTGTATCACTTCTCACCTGAAACATAAGAACTCCCCCGATGGTGCCCAATATTAATCTTTGAACATCTTCTTAACAATAGCCAAAATGTATGTATTCATTCATTTACTTTATTTTGCATCCTTCCACTTGGATTACATGACCCCGTAGTACTTTTTATGTTGGCTTCAAATATGTACCTGATTATGTGGATTTCAAATGGTATAATTACTAGTGACTGGCTGCAAGCCTACAAACTCCATGGTTTTATCCTCAGTAAAAGTTATTGAAAACAAACTAAATTTGAAAACACTGGGGCCGGGCACGGTGGCTCACGCTTATAATCCCAGCACTTTGGGAGGCCAAGGCGGGCAGATCACGAGGTCAGGAGATTGAACCATCCTGGCTAACAGGGTGAAACCCCATCTCTACTAAAAATACAAAGAAATTATCCAGGTGTGGTGGTGGCGCCTGTAGTCCCAGCTGCTGGGGAGGCTGAGGCAGGAGAATGGCGGGAACCCGGGAGGCGGAGCTTGCAGTGAGCTGAGGTGGCGCGGCTGCACTCCAGCGGCAACACAGTGAGACTCGGTCGAAAGAAAGAAAGAAAGAGAGAGAGAGAGAGAGAAAGGAAGGAAGGAAGGAAGGAAGGAAGGAAGGAAGGAAGGAAGGAAGGAAGGGAGGAAGGAAGGGAGGAAGGAAGGGAAAGAAAGAAAGAAAGAACGGAGGGAGGGAGGGAGGAAAAAACATAACGTAAAATTAGCAAAAAGAGACAGTACAGCAAAGCAGAAGGAGCGTATTCTTCAGAAGTTCTCCCATCCGGCAGATTGAGGGAGCTCTTTGTTTTTTTTTTTTTTTGAGACGGAGTCTCACTCTGTCGCCCCGGCTGGAGTGCAGTGTGAGGGAGCTCTTTTATCATTCCAAGACCAATTTCCTCATCTGCATACTGGGGATGGTAGTAACGCTCACCGCATACTTGTTTTGAGGATAAAAAGAGATAGACCATGTGAAATGCATAGTTCAGTGTATGGCATCCAAACAGCTCAATAAGCCTACGTCGTGTGTGTGTGTGTGTGTGTGTCAGAGTTTCGCTCTTGTCGCCCAGGCTGGAGTGCAATGCCGCGATCTCCGCTCACTGCAACCCCTGCCTCCTGGGTTCAAGCAATTCTCCTGCTTCAGCCTCCTGAGTAGCTGGGATTACAGGTGCCCACCATCACGCCCAGCTAATTTTTGTACTTTTAGTAGAGATGGGGTTTTTACTATATTAGCCAGGCTGGTCTCGAACTCCTGACCTCAGATGATCTGCCCCCTCGGCCTAGCTACATCTTATTAATGAGCATAAACTAATTTTCTCTAAACAGTAAAAATATTCTCAACAGGAAAAAACAAAAGAGTGATTATATGAAAACTAATAACGAGGGGGAAAAGCAGGGGAAAAGTTTAAGAACAGTATGATTACCACTATACAAAAATAAATGCATAATAAGGTAGGGGCTCAGGAGAGAAACCTGAAGGAAATACCCCAAAATACTGGCACTAGTGATGTCAGCATCATGAATTTACCGGTGTTTTTGCTTTGTTTTCCAGAGTTTCAGCTGTGTGATTCTATTTTTATTTTTTATTTATTTTTATTTTTTTTTTTAGCTGTGTGATTCTATTACTTAAATAACAAAATACACATATATATTTACACACATATTCTATACATATATTCAATACGTATATATGAAATACACATCAAATACAAATATATGTGTATATATGTGTGTATTTCATTATTTAAGTAACAGAATCATTTAATAAAATCACACTAGTGAAACTCTGGAAAACAGGGCAAAATAGAACAGAAACACGGGACTTTATACATATATATGTATATACATATATATAAAGCTAAATAATGCCTTTTTAAAACAAATTACCTACTTCCTAGCAGAAACATTCAAGATAGTGTTTTATATGCTCCAGAGCTGTTTGCAATTATTGCTAACAATGATTTCATTCAATCCATCATTTATTGAGAGCCATACGCCAACCTCCAGGAGGAAACAAAATAAATGAGATAAAGTCCTGTCCTCATTATGTCCCTTGATAATAACAATGGTGGTGGTTCTCCCATTGTAAATCAGCGTGAGCATTAAGGGTCACTGTATCAGTCAGGATGCCACCAGGGAAACAGAGAAAGAGGAAGAAGGAGGGGGCTGGGACTGAGGAGGAAGAGACAGAGGGGAAAAGGAGAAGAAAGGAGAAGGAGAGGGAGAGAGATTTTTTACAAGAAATTAATTGGCTTACCGAAATCTGCAAGGCAGGCCTGCAGGCTGGCAGTTCTGGGACAGAAGCTGACCCTGCAGTCCACAAGCGGAATTTCTCCTTCCTCAGGGAAACCCTGGTTCTGTTTTTAAAGTCTTTCAACTGATTTGATGAAGCTCACCCAGATTATCTAGGATCGTCTCTCTTAAAGTCAAACGAGCACGCATCTCTATCTGGGCAGATGCGATCAATATCTACAATCAGTTGACTTTACATCATTAGTTCTCAGGTTGAGACACCCTAGTCTGCACCATCCTAGTAGGAGTTCTGCCACAAATTTCAGTTTCGTTCCTCAAGAAACAGGTCTGTAAAAAAAATAAACTTGTTGGCTGGGCGCGGTGGCTCACGCCTGTAATCCCAGCACTTTGGGAGGCCGAG